>NW_022195221.1:0-92091 GCF_008641045.1 Pistacia vera | reverse complement strand
ATTCGTCCATTAGATGATTCCTTTTATACAATTAGCAACAAAGGTTTTCATTTTTTAAGCACCAAAAATCATATCACCTGAAATTCATTCATCTCCACTCTTAGACCACCTCTACATGCTTCTTCTCCACAACATCCAACAAAAAATCCGTCATAACAGATTCAAAATCAGGTAATTTCTCGTACCCAGGAAAATAATTAATATCGATGACAAGAAACCTCTCACCATCCCTAATCAAATCAAAGTTAAAAAGATTCAACCCCATTTCTTCTCTCAACGCCTTAGCCAATTCCACGACAAAATTCTCAGACGGCATCTCAATACAACTATCATCACCCTTTTTCTTCTCATTCTCACACAAATTCGATATCTGCGAAAATGGCAAACAACCCTTCAATGTTTTCATCTTCTCCTCTGAGATATCGGGCAACGAATTTCTCCTCACGCATACCACATGTGAACCCAAAACGTACACTTTGAACACAACCCCACCGTGGTTCACAAACTCCTGCAAGACAATCGGCGACGCCAATTTCAATTTCTCAAGCCCTTCGGTGGCGAAAATCAGATACATTTCGTGTGATTTCACGCTCCCGTCCGCCAACAACGGCTTAGCGATTACCGGAAAGTCTAATGTCAGCGCGAAATTTACCATATCGGAAACGACAAGCTCTTTCGGAACGCCAAACGACGTGTCGTTTTCGAAATTGATTTTCAGTTGAGAGACGACTTTGAGCATTGAGATTCTGTTGTTGAGTCTTTGAATTGAGTGAGGGGAATCGATTACTGGAACATTAGGGTTTTGGGAGGAGAAGTGTTGCAATTGGAGAGGCCAATCGGAACCGTAGATTTTGTGGATGATGCAATCGAACGGTCCTTGTTCGATCAAGGGTTTGTTTGGATCGATGCGAATTAAGTCGATGCCACGTCGGGTTGCGCAGGCGAGGAGAGACGGTTGGGTGAAGGTTTTCTCTTTTTTGGGAGTGAAGGCGTAGCCAATATGGTAGCGTTGAGTTTGAGATTGGTTTGACATGTCTTCGGATTGTTTGGGAGGTGAGAAAGTTGAGAGAAAATTTGTAATGAAATAGAGAAAGTTTGGGGGTTTTGATTCTTTTGAAGTGGAGAGAAAGGCAAAGGTTTAAGTGAGAGTTGACGTGGCAATACTGAGATCAAACACCTGGCATTTAAACTGAGATTTAAATAAGACCGTAGGATAAAATCAGCGGTTTAATTAAAGTTAAAAAAGGAAATTGTGTAATTTAACTAGTTAAACTTTTATTTTTATTTTCTAATTAGAATGAAAGTAGAACTCTTTCTCACATAACATTATAGTTAAAGTTAAGTAAGATCAAACTTATAGTCTTGAATATGAAAATTATAAATTTAAAAATCGTATAATAAATTTAATAGTTGTAAATAAGTCACGAAATTACAAAATAGGTAAATTTAATATATGAACATTAAATTAAGATAACTTGAACTAAGATTTTATCAATAAAATGTAAATCTATATTAATAAAACAGAATTGACTATCATATCACTGAACCAAATAAAAACAATAATGATTCTATTTAGATAAAATAAGTACAAATTCTTTATCAGCGACTTTTGCTCTGTTTGTTTATGTTTTTAGAATAGTATTATATTATGAATAGAATTTAATCTAATATGATAAGATTCTGATAATATGTTTGGTATATTTTTTGAAAATATATAATTTTTTAACTCCCTATATTTGTTAATTTGACTAAACACCTCCCACAATAAAAGTTTATAAATTAACAAATACCCTCACCCACCCAACTATTTCCAACAATCGACCACCACCGTTGGATGATGCTTGGAAGTCATCGAAATGACGTACGACTGGCTAGATCTGGACGGTCATGCACCGATCTGACCTTTTCTGGCCAGATTTATAGTCAAAGATCTGGCAGTTGACGACGGCCAAGATATGGCTGTAGATCTGGCCAAAAACGGTTAGATTGGTGCACGATCGACTGGATCCACCGGTCAAATCCAACTGGTCGTGCACCATTCCGACGACTTTCGACCACCATCCAGCTGTGGTGGCTGACAAGGAGAAATTTTGATGGTTAGGGTTTATAAAATTTGGGAGAGAATATGATTTAGGGATTGAACAATTTTGGGAGGTAATTTGATTTGTTGTATATTTCCAATTTGATTTGAATTTTTTTTTTTTTTTTTTAGGGAGGTGATGTGGCATATTGGTAACGTGACAGATGAGGTGGTTTTGCCACGTCAATTAGTAAGGGTGGTTAGTAAGTTTCGTTAGTAAGGATAGCATTACTCTTACATTTCAAAAAATAAGACTCAAAACCAATCTAAATTTTAAAGTAGACTAGAGAAGAAAGAATGCATGTCACTGCCATGAGTGGTAGTGATAACAAATTCCCATTTAATGCATGGTAAAGAAAAAATTATAGTGACCAAGACTGAATTCCTTTCAATAAAATATATCATACAAATATAAAAAGAAATAGGATTTTTAGTAATAACCTCTTTTCAACTTGTCTATTGAACGATTAGAATCAAAGTCAACATAAATTCAATTGAAAGAGGACATAGGGTCTAGAGGTGGAAAAGTAACCCACCCGGCCCGGCCTGCGACGGGTTACTTCTTTTGGCGGGTTGGTCTTAACCCGCCCATCAACAAAGGCAGGCCGAGTTAGGCCAGCCATTTTTGGGGTAATGGCTGACCCAACCAAGCCCGCCAACCCTAACTCGTCGGGTTAGGCTACGGGTCGGGCCGGATTAACCCTATTTTTTTATTTTTTTATTTATTTAGTCAACTTTTCAAATAAATAATTAACGATTTATAAATGAATAAATGTAATTACTTTTAGTTAACTTTTCAAATATCAATAATTCAATTAAATTAATTTTTTTTAATTAACATTTCAAATATTAATTCAATTTTAATACAATAAAATTGTAATATAAGAAAAATTAGATTTATTCATTCAGTTGATGAAACTTTAGCATAAGAATGAATTATATTTTATATAAGACATGGAAATTTAAGAATAAGACTTTAGTATTTAATTTTTTTATATCTTACGTACCATAAAAAATAATAATAACAATGTGTTAAATATTACGAAGTTTTATACATTTTAATATTTATGATTTATAAGTATAGTTTAAAATTATTATGTAAAATAATTTGTAAGAGATAGTTTAATTAAAAGAATTAAAAAAAATGGGGGAAACTTGAAAAAAATAATTAATTCTTTATTTTTTTTAATTTTTTTTGGGCCAACCCACCGGGTTGGCTATTGTAAACAAATAGCAACCCAACCCGCCCGGGGGTTGCATGCGGGTTGAACCCTCTCTAATGCGGGCCGGGTTAGGGTTGACCTGCCTAACCCAGCCCATTTGTTCCACCTCTAATAGGGTCTGTATTGAAAGACTCATGCTTTTCTAGCGAAGAGCCACGGCAGAGGTAAAAACGAAATTTCGAAGAATCCATGGCGATCACTCTATTCACTTCTCTCTTTTGGTTCCTCCGTCAGATTTTAGAAGCTTTGAAATGACAGGGCTAGACTCTCAATGGTGTCAATGGTTAGGGTTTGGGTTTGGTTTTACGGCGAGAAGAAGAGTAATGGAGAAGAAGAACAAGAAATAGAAAATTGAAAAAGGGAGAAGAAGAAATAGGAGCCATGGAGAAGAAGAAGAAATAGAAAATTGAAAAATGGCGAAGAAGAAATAGAAAATCAGGTTTAGGGATTGTAAAATTTGGGAGGGAATTTGATTTGGAAATTTTGGGTTTGAATATTTTTATCTTTTTTAATTTTTTGGGCATTAAGTAATATGGCTCACATGGTGACGTGCCACGTCAGTTTGTACAAAACCTCCTTATAAGAGGCTTTTCCAGATAGCATTAATGGGCCTATTAATCTATTACTATTATCTAAACCGAGAATTTGCCACGGGCCTATTAATGGGCCCGTTGGTATTTGGTATGGGGCTTGGAGCCCATGGTTTGTCCACGTGGTATTTTTAGCTGCAATGTCTCTCTGCTTGTATTTTTCGCTGCGCCCGAGCTGCAATGTGGAGTTTGTAGTGGCTACTGAGAAAGAAAATGAAGAAGGTGCTGTTGAAGCAATTAATGGAGACCTCATTCTCTCTTGCATCTTCAAGACGCAACACGCCTTTCTTGCTCTCCTCTCAACGCGTAACTTCTCTCTCTTTTTCGTTAGTTATATTTTTCACTATTTGTGCTTTTTGATTGATGGGTCATGGGTGCAACAATCGAAAAAGAAAAGAATACTTTTGATTTTAGATGGTTAGTAAAATTAAAAAAAATGGGATCATTTCCTTTTAGAATCATGTGGAAAAAAAATTGAAAGTAAAGCAGCATAGAAAAATTTTAAAGACAACATTTAACTGGTATATATAATTTGAGTGCCTGGTTATACATTATTGGTTAGGATATAGTAGTTTATGGACTGCAATGAACAAATTTACTAAGCTTAAACAAAATATTGCTCAAAAATCCGTTAAATAATTCATTGGCATACATAATTTATGTTTGCTACCAAATGAAATTTTGATAAATTTGGCTGAGGTGTGTTGAGAGATTTTTTGGTATAGGCAACATGGCATGCGAAGGAAACATTATGTTTGTAGAGACTATGTTTTCTGAAGGAGATTGCCTGGGCTAGTTTTTTGTCTTGGAAAGTACCAATAGTGATGGAGCCATATGTCCTAGCATGACGCAGAACTTTGAAACATGGGCTAACAGAAAGAGAAAAGTATTTAAGCAGCAAAATAGGTTCCTGTGTTTAATTACTTATTTCCTTTTTGGCCTTAATATTACTTCTATCCAACTTATTGTGAATATATATGTGCATAGCTTATTCAGATAGAAGAGTGAATTAGTTTTGTTATTTACTATGACATATTTAATCATGGTCATCTTTGAGCTTTTGATAATTAAGTTGCCGGCTACAGCTTGTACACATTGTGATTATTTTATGTTGTTTCAGTAAATTCATTATTTGCTAATTTTGAATCTCTTAAGCAATATCTGGGATTGCAGTGTGATAGAATTTTCTTGAATAAAATGTGTGTTTGGTGCTTATCTTGCTGGGTGTAAGGTGTCTCACTGCTGTATCATTCGACTGCTGCATTCACTATGTAGTTTTACTTAAAGTGGCCTTTTCTTTTCAACATATAAGGAAACTTAATCAGAACAGTATTCTATCCCAAGAATGATCTAATAGTATCCTTAATTTATGGACTTCTGCAGAATGCGTTTCAGCCCTGTACTTTGAGGTGGAAGTTGAAACAGTCATGTTTTCTAGGTGAATGTTTATTTGACGACACTAAAAGTACTGAAAAAATTTATTTCTGAACTTTACTGGCTTTTATATTTGTTTGCAATGTTACTAATTTCAATTAGATTCTTTGTGTCTGTGTTCACTGAAACTACCACTCTGCCTGCCATATTGTTTTCATGATACTCAGTGGTCTTATGTTTCACTGTGGAATGTAAAAGAAAAAAAAAAAAAAAAAAAAACCAGAATGTTATCATTAAGCAGAACATTTTCTAGATTTCCTACTGCCTCTTCATCTTGAACTGTGATCAGTTACAAAAATCTTTGTCTTGGTTAATAGACAAAAGCTGACCTATCATTATAGTCAGGGATGATTGCATGGATCTCCTAAGGTTTGCTTTAAATAGAATCAAAACCTTGAGTTTCAGAAATAACACAACCAACCTTGAAAAAGTAAGTGCTTGCAATTTGAGACATGTCAAAAGGCAACAAAAAGTTATAGATGCTCTTGTCATTTCCCACTCTTTCTCTCCCACCTGGTTTTCTTTCGCCTTCTTTTTTCTCGCTCTCCTTATCTTCCCCCTTTGTATTTCTCTTTAATTTCTTTCTTCAATTGTCTTTTTCTCTTTCTTATATACCATATTAGCAAGCAATTTGAGACATGTTAAAAGGCAACAAAAAGTTATATATGCTCTTGTCATTTCCTTCTCTTTCTCTCCCACCTGGTTCTCTTTCGCCCTCTTATTTCTCACTTGCTCTTTCTCCCCTTTTGTATTTCTCTTGAATTTGTTTCTTCAATTTTCTTTTTCACTTTCTCATTCACCATATTAGCATTGTGTTGACTTCCACAATATTGTTGGAGTGAACATTGGGAAAGTGAAATGAGAAAGAAATTAAATAGAATGGAGGGGAAAAAGAATCGAATATGTGGAAGTTATTCCAAAGGACGAGTATGACCTTTCGTTGCTCTACATATGTCTCCACATGTTAGGTAATTGCTTTTTTAAAATGACTTATTAACATTAGGGTTTTTGTGTCTAAAACCTCATGGATATATTGTCTTTAGATGGAACTTAGGGATTCGTTGTTATTAAAAATCATCATTTTCTTCACCATGACAACTATTAAGCTATGGGAAATTTTGACTATCTAAGATGGTGTGCAACATCAAGGAGATCATCTTTGGCCATTTTTGCAATCATTTTATTTAGCTATATATATAATTTATTTATTTATTTTTTTGGGTTTTGCTTTCGGAGAGGGAGGATGGTAGTGTCGGAGCTGTTACTTTTGTCGAAACACAAGCCATCTTGAAGTTAGCCCATAGTGAAGTGTGAAACCTGGAAGTTTAGCATGGTTCTAATGCTTTGTGGAAACTGAGGGTGAAGATATTTCTATTACTGCTTAGTTGTTGAACCAGCGTTTGAGACTGCAACTAGGTTACATAAATTAATTTTGATTTTACTTACATTAGGGGTTGCACTCAAGAACCTGTCTTCAAAATGAAGGGTCAGACAAAATAAATGTTTTTGATGGCAAGACATTAACAGCAGTCATTATTAGGGTTCTGTATATGATCTATAAGCCTAGTGGATATACGTTTGATTCGCATCTTTAGACATCGTTTCCTGGTGGATATTAAACAGATAGCCAAAATTTTGGGCTTTAGGTCAGAAAGAGAAGAGAGAAGAAGAAAAGTGGAGTATATTCCACAATTAGGATTAGAGTTTAAGGTTTACTTAGCCTCCTTATATATATAGTATTGTCTATAGACAAATTTAGTAAATTACCCTTACACCCAATTAATGATTATAGAACCTATTAAAACATTTCAATGCAAAAGTTTTGTAAAGGATTTCAGTTTTATCTGCAGTATTATGGACATTTTGTTTCCTATCAGAAAAATAAAAACTAATTTCAATGTTGGTGTTTTATTAAGCAATATCAAGTACTAGTGTTTTTGTTTTGGGTAAATGATTCATTAACTTTGTGATGAATTTGTATCTGATTCATATCTTATCATTTGCTTTATCAATTATTAGGATATAAGTAATAGCATATGATGCAAAAACACTATGCAGCTTACTATGTAGTTTGTACTTAATAAGAGTTGTTCTTCTCTTAGCTATTCCTTGCATTTCCTTTAAAACAGGGAAATCTTGGATTTTCTTATGGTCTTAACTGGGCTCTGGCTGGAAAAGGTGTTATTGTGAAGGATAAAGCTTTTCAAAATTTGACATCATCTGAGCTACAGCAGAAAGGTGCAACAATTGTAGGTGATATATCAACTGAACTCATGCTAATTCAATTTTGTTTCTTTTAGTTTGTCTGTCTGATTTTTCCTCCTCTTTTTGCTAGCATCCTTATCAGGACTTCCTCTTCTTGTTAGAGGAAGTGTACGTGGAGGAATTCTTGATATTTCTAAGGGACACTACACTAAACTACTGAAACAGGCATGTATTGACTGAGCTTTCTGCACTATATTATTTCATGGCTAGGCATTTATGAGAGATTAGAGGAGGAACTTAATCTGAATGGGTTGAATCCTTATTCTGTTTTGTATTGGAAGTGTGTCAACAGTGGTGTGGTAGATGAACATGGATAAGAAGCCCTGAAGAAACATAGGAAAAATAAGTAGAATACTTTGGCTACATTAAAGAACTTTGATGAACGATGTTGTCATAATTTGGGCAAGTATTGGATGTTAAAAATACTTTACAAAGTTTTTTTTTTTTTTTTTTTTCCTTTCAACCTGTTTCATAGCAACATTTTCTAATGCTTACATCCGTGTTATATATTTATCCACATATAATCTCTGATTCATTTGACTCTGGTTTTTTTTTAAATTTTGTTTTTATTTTAACAGGTCACGACTCATTTGTCATCCATCTCAAATGTTTTTGTTCAAGACGGGGCAATTGGTTCGTCATCAGAATGTGATGCAAAAGTTCGTGTGATAAGTGATAATCCTTCTGCCATGTTGAAATTTTCAAGCATTCTCTTGAAGACACCTACTCGGGCTGTTTCCCATGATTCTTGTCCTTTGACAGTTTATGTTGCCACATCTATAAGGTATAGTTGATTTTTATTTGGTCATTGATGTACTCCCCCTTGTAGATGTTATCTACTAAAAGTATGGAGCTCTTTACATCTATGAACATACCTTTTTTGCCTTTAGTGAGTGTTTTGATGTGCCTAACTACTTTGGAAAGTATTGGGCTAGGTACTTTGTAAGCAGTGTGGGTTGCCCTTGAGAGAGAGAATTTAGAGAGAGAAAAATAATTTAGAGAGGTGGAATTTCCACTCTGTAAACATGTTGATTCACCTGTGTAGAGACACTGCTTGGCCTGGGTCCTTTTACCCTTAGTACTTCTAGGCATTTTTTAATGGAAGTAGGGATTGATGAGGTGGATCTTCTAAATGATAGCCCCGTGTCTTCATTCTTTAAATACAGCGTTTATATTAGAGGTAATTTCTTGTCCAAAATGGAGTACATGGAACTATTACAAAATGTGTTGAACACTCATATAACCTACAAATTTCAGAGTACTTGCTTGTTTACGAGGACAATATTACCTGCCCTCAAGAATTGGCTGATAATATTTCAAACGAATTCTATCTTGAATCTTTTCCAGTGACCTATTTAGACTACACAATAGATGGAACTATTAATTACACTCTTTGGCTATTCTTCATCAATATGCCTCTGCCAGGATAGTAATGGTAGGCGCTGTGAGCTCTGGTGTTTGATAATTAAAACATGATTATAGACACTGATCAATAGTGTTATTCCATTTTTTTATTTTTGGCTACAGTGTTGGTGTCATGGATGCAGTTGCTTTTGGAGCTCAAGGAAGTAATGGATTTATAACTGCTGATATTGAGCGTTCTTCACTCATTTTATGTGGTCAAGCTTTTGCTGACACAAATGGAATCAAAGAAGCGTTAACTGCCCTGTCTGGACCTATTATATGTGCACGTGGAGGCCTTCTTCTTTCTGGAAGGTAAGATATTTTAATCTTCATCATTATTGTGTTAAAATTTTGACATGTGATCTGAAATTTATATGTGAAGGATGCAAACAGGCTACTAGTGTTGGCTGACTCTGTGATACTTCTATTTGCACCTGAAGATACCATTCAGAGTTGTGCCAATGTTTTGGTGTCCGCAGATGCTGGTGTGATACTTTCCTCTCAAGGCATTGCTCCCTTGTTCCAAACTGGAAATTCTGGTGGGCCAGATACATTTAAATTGCCAGCTGCTGTTGTCTTTGCATCATCTGATTGGTAACCATACCACTCACAGCCCATTTCTTTCGACAGTAATGCATTGGAGTATATCATTCCTTTTTAGGCTCTGCCAAGCAAGATGTTTTGTGCTATGTAGATGCATATTATATTATTTGAATCAATTGCAATGCTTCAAAAACTTACCTTTGACTGTTCAGATTAATGTTACCAAAACTTTAGTTGATTTAACTAAATTTCCAGTTTCCATGTTTATTAAAAATAAATTATATTTGATGTTGTTCTTATCTTTGCGTCCTGTGATAGGTAACAAAGCCACATAAACATTTGTACTTTTTCTTGGTTATCCAAACTGGAATACATTGTTAAACAAATTTTATTTCAAAGAGTGGGTAAAACTACAGTAAGCTGATTGTGAATATCAAATAGAATTATTAATTAGTTAGGAATTAGGATCTATATATTGATGTATGTTGCACAGAAGCACTATTGCATGCAAATTATAGCATATAGTAACTGTTGGATTTCTTGAGAGTTGCTCATGGCTTAAATTTTCGCAGCAGATCTTTTAGCAACACAACATTAGCTAGCTCTAATGTGTTTGCTATCACTGTGGTGTTTATTCAAGATATTTCTCACTATTCTGTAATATTACATTTTTTTTTATAGTTATTTAAACAAAAACATTGCATATGGTTTATGCTTTTCCATGGTTCATGGAAGTCTCGGATATTTTTCAGCTTTAATTTCTTGACATAAAGGAGAACAATTTTAAACTTTTAAAATGTTTGTCTAAATAAAAAAATAAAAAAATTCTTGGGATATTCTTTGTTATAATATTCCATTTCTCCTTTCAGATAGAAGAAGCTAATAAAATTGCATGTGCTTGATGGTTTCATAAATTTATAATGTTCTTCATGGATTATAAATTATAAATTCTTTTAACATGCAAGAGATATGTATATATAAAACAACATTGAATATCCGTTGAAGTTTTATAAGTTAATCATCATATTGAAACAGTATTTTGAGTTTGAGAAATTGAAGGTTGGCTTTTCTGGTTGGATTACACATGCTGCTAAGCAGGGTTTCAAAGTAAACCATTAGGTTACTTGAGATGTTTATCTCGTGAGTTGAGATATTAAAAAGCAGAAAACATTCATTTTCAGTTATACCTTTACTTGTGATGCATAAGCCTAAAATAAGGATAAAGGAAATTTTGAAGTTTAATACTTCCAACTAGTTTCATAAAACCTTTCCCTATGCAATCTCAGATTTTGGATGGGTTTGGTAAGGGGCAAAAGAGCCTCAGATTTACCTTGTTAAATCTTGGGTGCTTTTAAGTCTTTTGATTGTTCTTCTGCAAAATATGGTAACATATTTCTGGTATTGAACTTATTTCTTTTATGTGATTTGTCTCTTTTACTGCACGTTGGCCTGTATGTAAAAAAAATGCTTTTGTTTTATTTATGAAACAGTTCTGGAATCATCCCTTCTGTAGCAAAGCTCTCTCCTGGCCAAGCAGCGTATCATTTCTTAGCTGGCTATCAGAATGGGAAGTTTGTTCCTGCATATTGCAAGTTTCCTTTCATTGATTTATTGGACCTTGCAAAGGCATTTCTGTCCAAGGTCAAATATCAGAACCAATAAATAAATCAATTTCAATTTATATTTCTGTTATCTATTCACATCTACTAGATGCTAATTATCTTTCTACTTTGTTGCTGCAGTTGAAAGACCACCGGATCCCGTCCTTCCTAGTTAATGTCAAAAAACGAGAAACAAGTGTGACTGGTAATAAAAAATTTTGTATATTGAGCCTCGTTTATTTTTGGATGTAACAAGTTATTTAAAAGATGAATCTATGAATTATGAATAAGTCTGTAGTGTTTAAGTTAGGCAATTTCTTATCAGATGAGGAAAATTCTGCACTCATTTCTCTTCTTTTTCCACTAATCACATACAATGCTATGATTAGCATATCTTCCAGTTTCGGTTGGATTATGGCTTTTTATATTTTACATCTTTTTTCATTTCTTTCCTGCTAGTCAAGAAATTGGCATTGGAGAAAGAGCCGAAAGAAGCAATTATATACATCTATGTAATTTTGGGAATGGACAATAGGTAATTTATAGATATCAAGAAGATTTAATATGCCTGTCTGTATTTTAGTTGTGAGACGCGTCTTGTGGGGCTTGTTTTATAGTCCAAGTGAAATTCATAGTTCTTCTTGTGAATATTGCTTGATTTCTTCGATTTCCTTTCTATTCATCTATCTCACATTGGGGGTTGTTTTAAATCATGAAGTTCTTCTAGCAGTATATATTTTACTGTTTTAAGGGTTTATTACTTTATTTTTATGACAGTTTTTCCATTTGTCACTTTTCTAGGCAAGGATCTTCAGGCTTTGGCACAATCAACTCTTTCGGAGAATATTCCACCATTTGAACCTGAAGGTCGCTCCACAACCCTTCCCTTTAACCTTCATGTCCTGAACATCAGATCTTTTTTCTAAGACACTGCTATGTTGCTTATGAAATTAATGAATTATTCTCAGGTGGGAATCTTCAAGAAAAATACAAGACCTTTCTCGACTCCAAGTTTCAAGAAATACCTCAAGAATTCTCATTTTAAGCTTCTGGTAGGGAATGCTAGAGATTGATATATAATTTTCTTTTTTTGGTAATTTAGATATTATCATTATTGGAAGACTTGATAAAGAATAGAATACGCTTTGGAAATTAAATTTTAGCAGAATGAAAATTAGAAAATTCAATATGCCGGTTCTTGCATTTTGTTGTGCTACTCATTCATCATGAATTTGATGGATACTTTGAATGTTTAAATATAGTTTTAAGGTTTTCTGGTTGTGTTTTAGGTGCACATGCTGAGAAATCCAGGAAGAGTCAACCCTCTATTCCAATTTTAACAATGACCCCCTTTAGTAAATTCGTTAAACCCTCTCAATTCATAAGCAATAATCCATATAACAAATTATTGTTAAAATCAAACTCGACCAATTGATCAAGATTTTTCAAACCCACAAAAAAATATATCCATCAAAATATTATTAGATAATCAAGAATTGAATGTGAGATAGTTGTAATTTGCTCAGTTAACCCTTTGGCTTGTGGTCGCATGACAAAACTTTAGGTTATTAAAAGACCTTTAGTTGAGTTTCACTAAGTAATCACCTACTTATTCGGCTCATGAGTTTGTACGGTATTCAATGATCCCAGGATTATTTAAGACTTGAGATGTGCGCAAACACCTTGGTCACAAAAAAAAAAAAAAAAAAAAAAAATAATAATAATAAATAAATAAATGCTTGGTTAAATAATTAGAAGAAGATAAGGAAAATTAACTTTACTAATATGTAAATGATTGAATACATAGTTCCATCATGCATGAAAATACATGTGTTAAAATTGTTGATACGCTGATAAATATGATTTATAAATGTTTGAAATCAAATTAAGCTTTCCTAATAAGTTCCTTAGCTACTTGTATCCAGGCAGGTCCATTGCACCATCAATCTTGGGATTAATGTTCTATATTTGGATTTAGCTGGTTCTTTTCCAATGTTTTTAAGTTGAATATCAGCAGCCTCAACACCTTCATGTACTACTGAATTACAGAAGTACCCGAATTTTCTTGAAGCTATTGAGTTTAACACGTGATGGACTCTAAACAAATGAAAATAGGACATCAATAAATGACATGATTGTTAATATAAGCCACGAAACTTTAAGAACTAATGTAAGCTATAGGAGGATTAAGAGGGACTAACCAACGGGAAATGGATTTTTTTTTTTTTTTTTTTTTATTCATAGTAGGGTTTTCATGTTAGTTTGCATCCACCGGGTAGGTAAAGGGTCAAATCCTTTGTGGTTGAAGCTCTCGGCTTCAGGCCAATTTAATCGTATGATACAAAAAATAATTCTCACGGTAGGAGAAACATAAAACATTAACTAAGTTGGATGATTAAGTTTTAATTTAATAGTGAAATTGTTAATTCTAATTTATTTTTTATGTTTTAGAGAAAAGTCAAGGTTTTGCTGAAATGAAAGATTTAACTATAAAATCACACAATTTAACCTAATTGTACTTAATGAAAAATATCTAGAACAAAAATAGCTGAATGCTCTAGACTATCAAGGTTTGTGGCACCTAGCATGTTTTAATTAAATTGTCAAACCATACTATTAAATACTAGACTCAATCTAAATTATTGAGTTTAGAATACTCTAGTGATAGATATTAGTAATTTAGCATTTATTGTTTCGCTTACGGGTATAATGAAAAAGTCATTGGATTTTATGATTGTATTTGTTCTTTAAATAAAAAATGCACATTTTGGAAAGTTGTGATTGTTGAATTGGTTATGAATGTCTAAACCTTTTTCAGTAATTATAAATAAATATAAAGCTTGGAAGTAAAAGTACAAGAGAAAAAGAGAAGTTTTTTTTTATTACAATTCGGTATTCGATTAAAATTGAAGATGGGCTAAAGAGAAAAAGAGTAACAATATGTAATTGTTTTGGTTGTAGGTGTTGAATGAGACTTGGAATGTCCATATTCAAACAACAGTACTAAAATTAACACCACAATCTCTACCATATTTTGATATTGCCAAAATCATTAACTTATTTCCCAGAATTTTCCACTTCATAAACAGCTCATTTTTGTGTGCCGAATCAATGGGTTCATCCATTACGCATAAATGGCTGAACACATGGGGTCCAATCGACGAACCAAATGGGTCAAGGTCCACCTGGGTTTGAGGTCTTAAATCATCATAGGTCCACTCCCTTGAAACCACTATTTTCTTATAATTAAAGTTTGATGTCTTAATTATTATTTACTGAGAAATTGCTCTATATAACTATTTTCATTAATTTTAATTCTCAGAGAATTAAAGATTTTGTTTAAAAGACAGATTTAGTCATTAAATCACATCACTTAATCTAGTTGCCCTTAACAAAAAATGATAAAGATAAAAATAGTCAGAATGTGCTAGACTACCAAGTCTAGTATAGTTTAGCATGCTTTAATTATATTGTTAAATCATATTGTTAAATGTTAAACTATTTGAGCCTAATATGATCTAGCATAGTGTAGCATTGTAGGTTACAGAACCTATCATTTGTTGTTTTATTAAGGGTATAATTGGTAAGTCATTAAATTTTATGACTAGATTTGTCCTTTAAATTAACCTTATTTTTTTGGGAAATTAAAATTATTAAATTGGTTATAATGTTATATATGTCCAAACCCTTTATTTATTTACTAGTTATTATTTTAATTTGCATGTATTCATGTAAAGAATAACTGAGAATTTATGAGTTACTCTATTTAGATTAAGTAATTACTTCATACATCCGTATGTAATACATCTTGGGTTTAATATTTAGTTTGGCTCATCTTTTGGTTTTCAATTATCTATCTCGTCCATGATTCACTCAAGGGAATTTAAAGTCATGAAAATATAAATCAAAGGAAATTAATTGATCATTATTAGTGACTGCCATTACCATCCTCCTTTAAAATAATTAGGAATTTTTATGTAAAATTAACAATTTCATCCTTTGAAATAATTTTTTTATACATCAAACATTACACTTCAGCCCCCTAAAAGTACTTTCTTGGTTCTGCCATTGATTGTTAGTGTTTGTTTTTAGTATATTAGGATTGTTAGTTTTGTTGTAAGATTGAATCATTGATTATAAGATACCAATTTGTTGTCAAATTACATAAAGGAAAATTAAATCATAGAATCATTATATTTCCTTATATTTAGGATTTCTTATTTTCTTATAGTAGTCCTAATTAAATTCAATTTTTGTTTAGGTGTTTTCCATATTAGAATAAGATTTCTTTTGATTAATAGGTTTATTCATTTCCTAGTTAATTAAGGTTAATTCTAGTATAAATAAAGGTCTTTATTGAAGATATATTCAGCTCTATTCAACTCAAACTAATGTTAACTATTAGTCAAATGTAATGTAGTGTAAACTGGTGTTTTTAGTAAATGTAACAGAATGGTTGTAAATGTAGTTAGCTGAGGTTAGTTGAGTAAATTCACTACAGATTCACTACAGATATGTTAGCTGAAAAGTGTTGAATATGCGTAAGAGAAAATGAGTTGTAATTTTATGATAATGAATGAAATGCTCTTCTGTAGAATTTTTTCTTCTACTCAAAATCTAATATGGTATCAAAGCTCTAGGGTTTGATCTTCTTGAATTTAAGCCCATTAATTCTTTAATTCAATTGGTTTCTTTTTGCGATTAGTTAGGAATAAATTTGTTCAAGAGTTCACCCATTGATTCCTTGATCCAACTGATTCCTTTTGCAATTAATTAGGGATCAATTTGTTCAAGAGTTCAGCTCAGTTCTAAGTTCCAGTTCAGATCTGCTCAGCTTACGATTTCAAGATTTACTCAGCTCAGATCTTGATCAGTTTCAGTTCAAATCTGCTCAACTTACGATTTCAAGATTTGCTCAGCTCAGATCTCGATTTCAAGATTTGCTCAGCTTTCGATTGTACAAGATAATGAATCCTCTAGATTCGAACGCACCACTGTACATTCACTCATCGAACACTCCGGGGTCAGTGTTGGTAACTAAACAACTCATCGGCACTGAGAATTATGGCATTTGGAGCAGGGCCATGACAGACTCACTCCGAGCTAAGTATAAGTTGGGTTTTGTTGATGGCACGTGCAAGAAACCATCAGATCCAAGCTTGGGTGCACAATGGGAAAGATGCAACTCACTAGTTTTAGCTTGGATCTTCAACATGGTTTCAAAAGAAATCTTTAATGGAATTTTTTATTCCACCAGTGCATATCAGGTTTGGTAGGACCTACAAGAACAGTACCATAAGGTGAGTGGAACCAGAATTTATAGGATTCATCGGGAGACTGTTAATCTCACGCATGGTACCATGTTTGTGGCCATTTATTATAACAAACTAAAAGCATTGTGGGATGAACTGAACTCATTGATAAGCTTACCACCTCCAGATAGTGCATCAGCTAAGGTGTATCTGGAACATCTAAACCAACAGAGGTTGTTGCAGTTTTTAATAAGGTTGAATGACATTTATTCTATGGTGAGGACTCAGATTCTATTGATGTCGTCATTGCCCTCCGTCAAGCAAGCTTATTCAGTTGTGAATCAAGATAAAAGTCAAAGGATTTTTTTTGGGGCTATTGCTGGTACAGATGTGACCACTGCACTGTATGCGCATAATACGGAGATTGGACAGAATCATAATTCTAAATACAAAGGGAAAAAGCCCTATATAGAATGTGATTTTTGTCATCTGCCAGGACATAAATGAGACATATGTTACAAGATTCATGGTTATCTAGTTGATTACAAAGGAAAGGTGAATGGGTCAAAAGGCAACTTAGTAGCTAATCAAGTGCATACACAGTCTAATGCACAAATAACACATACTGCTAACACTCATGTGGATACTTCAAAGGGTTCACTAGGCACAATTCTCTCGGCAAAATAGTATTCCCAGCTCCTTCAATTACTTGGTAAAGAAAATGTCTAAACATTAGCCAATGTAGCAGGTATAGCAACATCACTCTTATCTTGCTTTAATGATATTGCAAATTGGATAATAGATTCAGGGGCAACAGATCACATGACTAGTAGATTGTCTAGCTTAACTTCACCTGTTGATATGGATTCTAACCCAAGTACTTATGTTGGCCTACCCAATGGTATGAAAACTAGGATTAGGCACACTAGGTCTGTTAAGATAGATAATCAAATTAGTCTACATCATGTGTTACATTTACCAGATTTCAAATATAATTTGTTTTTAGTATCAAAGTATACTTCATCCAATAATTGTGCGATTACCTTTTACCCTGATTTTTGCTTAATCTAGGACCTCTGGAGTGCAAGTTGAAGGGGATTGGTAAAAAATTTCAAGGCCTGTACTTTCATGTGCCCTTTCCACAGTCACCCTCATACAACTTTGACATGCATAATCTCGCCAAACTGCTCTTCACAAATACTATTTGTAATACAGTAGTGAATAATGTTTCAATTCCTAGTTCAAAACTTGTTAATTCTAACACATGTTTTGATTTTCATATTTGGCATAAAAGATTGGGTCATGTCCCAAATCTTGTTCTAAAACAGATGGTTAAAACTTTGCCAGTTGATAACTCTCATTGTCCAATTTGTCCATTGGCAAAGCAAACCAGGGTACCTTTCCCAATAAGTCAAAATATTTCAAATCATGTTTTTGATCTTTTGCATTTGGATGTATGGGGACCCTATAAGGTACCCGCTTTTGGTAATGCTAAGTTCTTTCTTACAATTGTAGATGATTGTACTAGAGTAACATGGCTTTTCTTAATGCAATTTAAATCTGATGTGTTTCAAATATTTAAACAATTCTCGAATATGATTAGGACACAATATCATTTGACTCCTAAATGCATTAGATCCGAAAATGGTTTAGAATTTTTTAATAAGAATTGTCATGATTTATTGAAAGAATTAGGTATTCAACATTAAAGTTCATGTGCTTACTCTCCACACAAAAATGGTGTTGTGGAAAGAAAGCATAGACACATTTTGCAAGTTGCTAGGGCCTTAAAATTTCAGTCCCAATTACCACATTCCCTTTGGGGACATTGTGTTCAAACAACAGTTTATTTGATTAATAATGTCCAACCACCGTGTTGAAAGGTCTCTCACCATTTGAAAATTTTTTTGGCAAGCCTCCTTCACTAGCACACTTAAGAGTTTTCGATTGCTTAGCATATTCTACCATTCTTACTCCAAAAGATAAGTTTTCCCTTATTCCATGTGTTTTTGTAGGATATTCTGTAGACAAAAAAGGATATGTTCTATACAATTTGCAAAACTATGCTATTCAAATCACTAGGGTTGTCACCTTCTATGAGCAAATTTTCCCCTTTAAATGGTCAACCATAAACGTGGCTATCTTTTCACCAAATTCATTTATAGAAATAGATTCATCTGACACATGTACTGGATAGAATCATCTGCATATAAACAGTTTTCCTGCACCACAAACAAATTCAGCTGTGACCTTTAGCTCATTAAATATGCCAGAATCACCTAGTCCATCATTTCTACCAAATGAACATACTAACCCTACAAATTTGAACCAAACCAACCCTACACCCTTACGAAAATCAACCAAAGCCACAAAGCCACCTACATGGACCACATATTTCCATTGTCCCACACTTCCTTCTTCATCACAAACTCACCTTGTGAAATATCCAATTTCGGATAACATTGATTATTCTCACATTTCACCCAAATATCAAGCCTGCCTTGGAAAAAATTATTCTTTAACTGAACCAACTAGCTTTTCCCAAGCTAAATAGGTTGAAGCCATGTCAAAAGAAATAAAAGCTTTAGAGGACAATCATACCTGGTCATTGGTTCCCTTGTCTCTTGGAAAAAATCCAATTTGGTGTAAATGGGTGTATAAATTGAAATTTAAAGCTAATTGTACTCTAGAGAAGTATAAAGCTAGGTTGGTGACAAAAGGTTATACACAACAAGCCAGAATTGATTATGAGGAAACATTTTCCTCGGTTGTTAAAATGGTGACAGTAAAAGCCATTATAGCTTTAGCTTCCATTAATGATTTGCCATTGTATCATCTTGATGTTGACAATACATTTCTACAAGGTGATTTGACTGAGGAAATATATATGTCTTTACCCCAAGTTTTTACCAAACCACGTGGACAAAATCTTGTTTGTAGACTTCATAAGTCTTTATATGGCTTCAAACAGGCCTCTAGGGCCTAGAATTTTAAGCTTACTTCAGCTTTAATTCAAGGAGGATTCTCTCAATCAAAATCAGATTACTCTTTATTTGTTAAGCGACATGGTACTCAGATTGTGGCTGTCCTTGTATATGTTGATGATATAGTTATCACTGGGAGCAATTCTGCCATAATAGATGAAGCTAAACAGTTACTTCACTCCAATTTTAAGCTTAAAGATTTAAGGTTGCTTAGATATTTTCTTGGTCTTGAGGTAGCAAGATCAACCAAAGGGATAGCTATATGTCAACGCAAATATGCCTTAGAGTTGATTTCTACTACTGGTTTATCAAGTTCTAAACTTGCCATCATTCCTCTTGATCAGCATGTGAAATTCAACTCTTCGGATTATGATAAGCAATTCAGCATTGCTGGAGATCCCTTCTTACTAGATGCTTCCATCTATCAACAGATCATAGGTAAACTTCTTTACTTATGTATGACATGTCCAGATTTGAGCTACTCAGTAAACTTGTTAAAGTCATTTTATGCGTGCACCCAAAGAATCCCATATGCAGGCAGCTTTGAAGATTGTAAAGTATGTCAAATCTGATCCTGGTTTAGGATTATTTTTCCCATCTAACAGTACATTGCAGGTTAATGGTTATTGTGACTCAGACTGAGCCTCTTGTTTACTAACAAGAAGGTCAATTACTGGTTTTGTGTTTTCTTGGGTAATTCTCTTATATTTTAGAAATCTAAGAAATAGGTGACAGTATCACGATTTTCCTCAGAAGCTGAATACAGGGCAATGGCCTTGGCTGTTTGTGAAATTGTTTGGATAGTGCAACTGCTTTCTAAACTTGGTTATCCTCCTTCATCTGTTGTTCCTCTCTTTTGTGACAATCAATCAGCTTTGCACATTGCTTCTAATCTGATGTTTCATGAGCGTACCAAACACATTGACATTGATTGTCATTTTGTCTGAGAAAGATACAGGCTGGTCTCATTCAAACCAAATATGTCCCTTGCACTGATCAACGGGTAGATATTCTCACCAAGGCTCTCCAAAGTCAATTGCATCATCATTTTTTGTCCAAGTTGGGAGTATTCAACCTCCATCACTCACCAACTTTAAGGAGGGTATTGAAGATATATTTAGCTCTATTAAACTCAAACTAATGTTGATTTTTAGTCAAATGTAGTGTAGTGTAAATTGGTGTTTTTAGTAAATGTAACAGAATGGTTATAAATGTAGTTAGCTGAGGTTAGTTGAGTAAATTCACTACAGATTCGCTATAGATATGTTAGCTGAAAAGTGTTGAATATACTTAAGAGAAAATGAGTTGTAATTTTATGACAATGAATGAAATGCTTTTCTGTAGAATTTTTTATTCTACTCAAAATCTAGTAGTCTTTATAATGTAAAAGTGTTACTATTGAATGAATTATTGAGAACTTTTTGTGGTTATCTTAAACAATCTAGTATGCAAATATTGATACAATTAGGTGGTGGTTAATTGTATCACTTGTTGTTTTTGGGTTTCAGTCACCTCTGTTATTGTTTCGGTATCATTTGGTGCTTTGATTTTTTATAAAATTCTTATAATTTTAAGGCTCCTTTTATAGTGGTGGAAATCCTAGATATCAATCTTCACTTAATAGAAAACATACTTCTACAAGAAAACCAATTCTCTATACAAAGAAACAAATACTTTTTTTTTTTTTTTTTAAAGAACTCTTATTCTTCTTCTTGATTTAATAACTTTAAGTGGAAATACGATTTATACTTTGTTGATGCAGATTTGACACCAACTATTCGCACGTGCAAAGTGCTAAGCGGACTTAGAAATTACACGTGAATTGGGAATGGAAATAAATAAATAAAGGAAGACGATTTTTAAAGTGGTTCTGATGCTCAAAGCGAATCCTACGTCCACTGTCTTTTTATAAAAGAAAGGCTATAATTAGGTCACAAGTAGCGATTAGAAAAGAAATACAGAGAGGAAGAAAGAGTGTTTATATTATCAAAAGCTGAATCCGGATGAAGAGAGGGGAGCTCTTTATTTATAGTAAGAGGTTCCTCGGCAATGATTGTGAGTATGTCAATGGGCAGGTACCGTACAGTTCCTACCTTGCTTTCTATTGGCTGGCTATGCGGTAGGTATCCTTAAATCGCATAGGGATTGGGCAAGTGGATGAGTCCCAGCCATTCACTAGCCATACCCTTACTTGCCAAGTTGATAACAGTCTTACTCTTTCTGTCCTTGGATGACGTGACAATGCCTGGACGACACAATGCCTTCCTGAACTCTGATTAATCCTTGCTGACGTGAGTCTACGTCAACGCTGATTTTTTAGGCATAACATATTTTTAGAAGTGATTATAGTTTTTCCATAAATATTTGAGGAGTAATACTCTTCTCATGTGTTGCTAGAATTGGCATTATTATATTATGTTAATTTATTTCTTTTTCTACGTAATATAATAACAGTAGTGTTGTGGGGAATATCTAGAAAGGATGTGTGTCTGCATTCTATTTGCCAAAGAGCCACAGCTCATGATAATTGCCCTCTATTTTAATCTACCATTAAGGTGATTGCCTACCCAATGTATTGAGTTATTACTTGATATTTAAAGCTTCATTAAGTAGTAAAGAAAGTAATTCATGTACTTGGTAATCGCTCGAGCGATTACCTTGAAACCATAACCACCAATGGCCTACTTAAGTTGAGCCACTTTAGCCATAGGAGGCGACCAACAAGAATCTTGGAGTTGATGGGAAAACGCCAATTGCTCGCCTGATCACCTCCTCATGAGGCCTTAACTTTCCAAAGACCATCAAAGGAAAAGAGAAGTTCCCCTTTTACTAAGATACATATGTCGTTACATTACTGGGTTAAATCTTCCTCTTTGGAAGATAATCTTAAAGTATACTATTTCAAGGATACTTATGTCATTGTAGCAAAGGAGAGCATGTGGTCTGTCCAAAAGGTAAAAAAAAGTGACCTACCATTTTTTGTATAAAAAGTAGACTTGGCAAAAACAAGTTTTTATACTCATGGGTGGATTCGTATCCTTCAAATATATAGGGTATGGATATATTCTTAAGAACCCGTGAAAAGTGAATCTATACCTTATTCAACCCGTTTTTATAATGGGTGGATTGGGTATATCCGCGAGTACCCTTGAGTATTCACATATTTAAAAAATAAAATAAAAAAATTTCATTATTCTAATTTTTCACACAAAACCCTAAATACACAAACCCATTGTCATTCCATGGTTCCAAGTCTACCCAAAACAGCCACATAGCCTATCTAGCCATCCTGCCACACTCGCACCGCCGTCAGCCGCACAACCATACAACCCTTCTAAAAGATTAGAAAGCGTCGCCTTTTAAGATTACCACCGTGAACTGTGAAGTGACCTATCGATCTAAGAGAGAAGGTCCGCTGTTTTTCTAATAGTGAAGAGATCAGTCGATCGGCCCTTGAAGAAACTCGAAGCCCTCAAAATCGTGAGCCTTCTATTATTATTATTATTATTAGTACTATATAATACATCCACGAGACTTTTAGTTTTAATATTCTAATTTCATATACTCTGCATAAATTTCCTATTTCAATTTGCTATGTGTATTTTACAATCAAAATAAATAAATCATAAACTTCTTATCATTGTTTTTTTCTTCTTGTCTGAGATATGAAGATACTAGAAATAGAAGTTTGGATTATGCAAAATTTTTGGTTATTATTGGAATAACATGGGTAACTAAATGGGATTTTGGTGGGTAGGTTTGTCATTAAGACAGTTACTATTACCAAGATCGTCTTTCTTTATTCTATTGTTGGAACATTACTTTACATTTGTTCCAGCAATACCAGAAATTAAGTTGGTTGTGTGTTGAAATGAATTTGCAGGAGTTGATTAAATTGTGGTGATGTGATTTTCATGGAAAATTGAAGTGTTCAGCTAAACAACTTAATGAGAAATAGAGTTGATTGTGTCTTGAAATGAATTTACAGGAGTTGATTAAATTGTGGTGGTGTGATTTTCATAGAAAATTGAAGTGTTTAGTTAATGTTGTTTGTATGATTGATTGTTCTTTTATAAAAAGACCGACTGTTCTTTAATTGAGTTGGTTGTATGTTGAAATGAATTTGTAGGAAAGGAAGTTGGTGTATTTATATTCTTGTAATTCTGACTTGATATTATAATTATTATTAACTAAGAGATCTAGCATTATCAAACCTGCTTCTCTTTTGCTCGTATAAGATACAATAAGAAAAAAAAAACCTTTAATTTTTCTGTTTTAAAACAAAACAAATAAAGAAAAGAGATGAACCTTTGATTACCTATAAACAAATATGTCAAGTTTAATTTTATAAATTATTCAATTATCCCTAGTTTTTGTCCTACACCTTTAGAAGATTAAATCTATAGAAGATTGTTGATACGAAAATCGTACCAACTAGAGTGATTCGATTGACCGTGATGGAATCGGAACAAGTGTGTGTGTGATTAATGATAACCAACAAAGTATTAATCAAAAGTTGTAAAGTAAATGACACAAAAGGTTTTTAAAGTGGTTCGACAAATTGTGATCTTGAGCCTATGTCCACTGTTTTCTTATTTTGCTTTGAAAGCTTACAAGAAATTCAATATAATGCGTAGACTAATTTGCTAACCCCTTTTCCATCATTGGAAGGGGTTTATATACAAGTTTTGTAAAAAGGAAAGAGCAAAATTAAAGGAATTACAATTAAGATTGGAATGCAACTCTGATATTCTTGTAATTGAACGTTGAGATTGCGCCATTATTACTGTCGATCTAATCCCTTCCGAGATATCTGGGATCTGAGTTTATCTATGATCTATTTAAACAACTATCGAGATTGGTCGCGACTAGCTTATTCTAGGTCGAGCTATATCTTGACGAGCTTATACTGGATCAGACAATCGTTTGAGCCGAACTGATTTTGGGTTGGGCTATAACCTCGCAGAACTCTAACTTCTCCAAGCTTGATGGAAAAATCACACACAACATCTGCTCCCTAGTGTTCAGTGCTTGTTTCGAGCTTTGAAGACTAATTGCTCGATTTGATGTCAAGCTCAGACTTTGTAGGTTGTGTGTTGGATGCAGATTTGGCCGAGCTTCATAAGTCGGACTCATCTCTAGTCAACGTAACCAACACTTGGCCTTTTCTTTGTTGTAACATTCTCGATAAACTTGGAATTTGAAACGAGGGGCATGTGGGTAATTTCCACGTGATCATGTTGCATTAAATGCAACTGGCTTTTGTAATTACTTTTTGTTGCACATGGGCGACTATAGCTATCCACGCGTGAAGTCAAGGAGACTTACGATAGTGGTTGTGATTGTAGAGGTCTAACGGTTGATCGACCTTTGTGGATGATTGACACGTGGCCACGTTAAATGGTCAGGATTGCTCGATGAATGAAGGGCTGAGATTTGTTGTACATCGATGGTTACAGTCGAATCCCACCTCTTCATCTCCTATGCACACCACTATAAAAGTAGGCAACCTTTGTTAAAAACTCACACGCTTTACACAAATGTTCAGACTTCCTTTGCTTTTACTTCGTCGCTGTTCTTTCAACTTCATGGCGTTTTTCCAGCGAGTTCTCACCACTTCTACGTTTTGGCAAGACTCTTTTCTCCCTTTTTACTTGTTTTTACGTCTTTTATTGTTAAGGGTGGCCATTTGTCGTGGCCACATTAGGCCTTTTTAAGGTTTTTTGAGTATTCTCATTGATTTTAGGTTAAAGAAGGGTTTATGGAGACGGCTGTCGAAATCCTGGTAGCTCACTTGTGTCTGTTCATTGACGCGAGCTATCCTGGGTGCCTGAACTAAAAGCAAAGTGTGGATAAGTAGTCGAATTTTCGAGCTCTAACACTTGATCGCTTCTATTTCAGGTACCCTAGATGCGAGCTTCCATCATGTCTTCTTCTAGCTCCCACAGCATAGATCGACTTTTCGACTCCCCCACGACCTTGGCCGTTTGCGGGGAAGTTGTCCCCGAGGTTTCTAAAGACTTCGTCGTACGGAGCTCAGGTCCTAATACTATAGGCTCCTTAAATCATGCTTCTACGGAGACTCATCCACCGAAGAAGTCTACAATTCATAGGCCTCGAAAGGAACCACATTTTTTGATTGGGACTGAGGATATTGAGCGCATAACTGATGTTTATGCACCTCAACCTCCTTTGAGGGTTCTGGGGGGCTTCTCTTGGAAAATTCCCCCTGCTAGTTACGTGGCGATTTCTGATACCCTCCTGAGGTATGAGATGTCTTTTCCCCCTCATTACTTCATTGCCAACATTTTCAAAAGGTTTGGCATTGTTCCCCTTTAGTTGATGGCAAACTCGTATATAATAATTATAGGCTTGTACATAGCATACATGATAGCTGACTTGGGCGAGCTATTTGTAGATGAGCTCGTCCATTTGTATTTGCTAAAAAAGAGTCAGGACCAAATGTACTACCTCTCTAAGGCAAGAAAAGTACAATTTAACGATTTGGTAGATGTCCCAAAGAAAATTTCGCATTAGGACTCATAGTATTTCTTCTACGAGGTTGGGGAGACTAGCATTTTTGCCTCAGAAGCTAGTGAGACCTCGATCTTTGCATGTACAAAGATTGTTTCCAAGCTCGACAAGCGAACTAAGAAATTCTCTTTGTTTTGCCATAAACGTTGAGCATAACTTCCTTTCAGAAGTGAATTTAGAGCGGTTTCAGTGTTTCAACAATCTTTTCGAGAGCGAGCACAACATTATTGAGCTCATCACTCTTTCTCAGTTAATAGCGTATGGCTTTGCATCAACATAGCTAAGTTCAATACCATTTTTGAAAAAGGTAAGTTCTTAATAGCTCGCTATTTTTTATCTTGCTTTGTTAGGTTGCTAACCATTTGCTTTTCTTTGCAGATATGTGGGCCAAAAAACCCAAGGGCCTAAAGAAGAAGGCGCCAACCCGCGAGACTACCAAGAAGCTGCCGATTGTGCCAGCGAAGAAACAGCCTGCAGACACTGCCGGGTGTTGTCGGGGAAGGTACCTCACGTCTGGTCCTCAAGCGCAGTGACGGCAAATTTGGGGAAGACCTAAGTGCTAAGAAACTTGTGATTGCCTCCAAGAGATCAGGGAGAAAGGTGCCTCTAACCCCCAAAAGGGCTTGACGAAGTAAACCCCCGAGCAAGCTGGAGGCTCGGGTGAGAAGAAAATATTTGAGCAGTAGGATGGCTTGGACAAGAAGAAGATGCCTGAGCAGTAAGAAGGCTTAGGCAAGAAAAAGTCGATCGAGTAGTATAGAGGCTTGGGAAAGCATAAGGTTAATGAGCAGTAGAAAGGCTCGGGCAAGAAGGTTGTCGGCAAGCTGGTGGCTTGAAGAAACCTATTCATGCGGGTGAAACCATCATCCATGTGGGAAGCAAGTCAAGCTCGCCTTTGCGAGGAAACAAAAGGAAAGTGGATAAGGCAGCTTGGGTCGCACTCAATGCATTAATCGATGGGCTCCCAAAGCACATCAGAGTTGGAGCCTCGGTGGCTAGGGAGGCCATCTCGCCCCAAACCTATGTGGGGCTCAGAGATGTTTCTCCTCACGAGTAGCTTGCTTGGGCATGCAACTACATTACTAATGCATCGACAGTTCACCCTTCTTCCTTTCTTAGAGGCTTTTCTCTTTTTTTTTGGATAAGGTAAGTATGTATAAAAGACAAAAAATATACAAATACGAGGGGCATACCCCAAGAGGATGACTGATAACTATCAGTCAAGAACACGTGGGAAAACCCACAAAGTCATGAACAGCAAAAGAGAGCACGCAGGCTCCCCACAAAGCAAGAAGATGCCAAAAAAAAAAGCCACAAACCGGCATAAAGAGCACGCTGGCTCACCATAAACACAAAGCCACAAACCGGCAAAAAAGAGCACGCAGGCTCACCACAAACACAAAATCACAAACCGACACAAAAGAGCATGTAGGTCCCTTACAAAGCTAGTCAGGAAGATGCCAAATCACACGAAGCTGAGGCGAGATCTCATACTTAGGTGCTAGACCCAAAATCTTGACCCGAACTAGATCACAAATAGCTAAGACAATATCTTTGCGGGAGCTACAATGCTGACGAAACACGTCATTATTCTGTTCAAACCAAAGGAAATAAACTGTGGCTGAAAGGACTAACCGGGAAAGAAGGTGGCTAAAGTCACCTTTTCGTCGAAGATGCAAACTAGCCCACTGAAGCAGAGGGAGCCAGGAGGCTTTTCTCTTTATTTCTCACTAATTGCTTCTTTCTTTTCAAGCTTGCATGGCGACCAAGCTTCTCCTTGATGAGAGCTATCCCATAGTGAAGGGTACCTACGTGGGATGGCAAGGACCAGAGAAACTTAAGGAGGACGCCTTGGCTAGAGCAAAGCTGGCGAAAAAGGAGAAGAACTCATTGTAAGCCGAGCTTAAGCGGTTGAGGCCTTCGAGGTCAAGGAAATGGAATTCCTTGACAAACTCAAGGCAAGCGAGGCCACTTGAGCAAAGGTGGAAGTGAAGGCGGCCGAAACAGTTGCATTCCAAACTTACCATGGCTCAAAAGGCTGCCTCGGATTGGGAGGCCAAATATGAGAAGACTTCACGCGACCTTTCCACAGAGGTGAAAAAACCACAAAGGGCCGAGTGAAAGACTGTCTAGCTCAAGATTGATGTTAAGGAGCTAAGATCGGCAATTAAGAGCCATGTTTGGGACACCTCGGTCTTCTTTGTGCAGAAGATGTGGAAAGCTCACCCTCGCTCGACTTCTCCTTCCTTCATTCCAAAGGCTTACCAAAAGGAAGTTGATAGGATGAAGATTGAGGCCCAAGGCATGGAGTACGTTTATTCAAACAGTTCTGAGTCTAACAACGAAGATGAGGAAGGGATCAAGGAGGAGGAGGAGGAGGAGAAGGAAGCCAAGTTAAGCAAGCGGTTGAAGATCTGCCTCCTCTGGCTTTGCTCCCACCTATCGTTGTCGACCTTCCCCCGATTGAGTCTCCGAATGATGTCCTGGCTCTTGCCCTCGAAGAAGCTGCCAAGACTCCTGCTGTTGATGATGCTTCTACTGATGACATTCTTGCCCCTATTGACGATACTCTTACCCCTACTATCTAGGGATTTGTTTTTTTGCATAGTTTAGATTATAACCGAACTATTACAATCAATGAATTTATTTTGCCCATTTTTGTCAAGCAACGTTTTCATTTCTGCAGAGTCATTTAAATTGTTCTAATCAAACTTAACTTAAAAAATTCGAATTTGCTTCAAGTTATGCATAGCCTGCTTCTTTTGGAACAAAACAATTCTAAGTTATGCATGGCTCGCTTCTCTTTAGGAACTTTTTGAATGAAAAGAAAACCTTTTGTGCGATAACGTCGAGTTTGGACCAGTTATCCATTTAGAGTTTTGGTCGCTAATTTATAACTGATTTTCTTTCGACGTGTTTTACTTGAGTTCTCCCTGAGTTTTAACTTCGTCGATTCAGGGAATTTCTCCCTCATTGAGTTGAATTTTGGTGTGGTTTATAAAGCTAAGCTTCTTTTTTTGGATGTGGCCGCTTAGGTCGCGATTTTGAAACAACAAATAAAAAATAACAAAAAAACAAAGTTTATGAATAATACCTCTTTATTAATTAATGAGATTTGGTCGTAAGAGACCTTATATCAAATAGAAAAAGGCAAAACATTATTGAAACATAAGCTGTTTATTGGTAGTACCTTTGCAAATGCTCGGCATTCCATGCTTGCAGGATAACTTCACCATTGAGGTGTTCCAGGTGGAAATTTCCTGGTGCAGACTTTTCAGAGATCTTGGAAGGACCTTCCCATTTGGGCACAAGTGCCCCAAGTTTGGGTTTTGTGTATCTGGGATAACCTTACTGAGAACTAAGTCATCACCCCGAAGTCTCTATTTCTAACCTTGGAGTTGAAGTATCTTTTGGCTCGCTGTTGATAGGAAGCGAGCTTTAGCTGAGACTTTGCTTGATTTTCTTCGATTAGATCCAGCCTCAGACGAAGAAGATCTTCGTTTGTTTCTTCATTAAATACCTTTCTCCAAAACGAACTAATCCCCACTTCAACTGGGGCCATTGCTTCGCATCCTTATGAAAGCGAGAATGAGGTTTCTTTTGTCAAGCTTCTAGCGGTTGTTCTGTAAGACCATAAGGCCTCGGGCAATCGAGCTTTTTTTTATGGTGTGCTTGATCACTTTATTTACAGCTTCTACTTGACCATTGGCTTGTGGCCGGTAAACAACGGAGAAGTTTTTCTTGATCTTATGCCTTTCGCAAGAACGATTGGAAGTCTTCGCAATCAAACTGTTTCCCATTGTCAGTTATTATGGTATGAGGGATTCCAAATCTAGAAATGATGTTCTTGTAGACGAAATCCTTTAGCCTGTTCAAAGTGATGGTAACCAAAGGCTCGACTTCTGCCCACTTGGTAAAGTAATCCAATATGACCACCGCGAACTTAACACCCCCTTTTCCTAGAGGCAAAAGGTCTATCAAATCAATCTCCTAAATCACGAATGGCCAAGGACTTTTCAGAGTGGTTAATTCTTGGGGTGGAGCTCGTGGAACATCTGCGAATCTCTAATATTTGTCACACCTGTGTATGAAGTCCGCTACATCATCGAAAACTGTCAGTTAACAATACCATTGGCGGAGTACTTTGTATGCCAGAGATTTGCCCTCAGCATGGTTCCCATAAATACCTTGGATCTCTTTCAAGATGTACCCCGTGTCTTCGTGATTAATACATCACAAGAACGGCGAGTTATACCCATGCTTATACAATTTATCATTGATAAACGTGTATCGAGCTGATTTTGCTCGAAGGGTCTTGGCTTTATTGCTTCCCTTGGGTATTGTCCCATTTCTTACATATGCGGTTATTGCATCCATCCAATTGTATCTCTACCCTGTTACTAAGACAGATTCCTATGAAGTGAGCATGTTGGGACTTGGAAGAAACTTGACAGGAACGAAATCAGTTGCTTCTTGGCTCATTACTGAAGCTAGACGAGCTAAAGCGTCAGCCATAGAATTCTTTTCTCTTGAGATCTGAAGAACAATGAAAGTTTTGAAATGCTCGAGTTCAAATTTTACCTGTTGAAGATAGGATCCCATTCTGTCCTCCTTTTCCTGATATTCTTCGAAAATCTGGTGGACCATGAGCTGAGAATCACTATATATCTTTATTGACCTCGCCCCTATTTCTTTGGTGAGGCGGATCCCTATGAGCATTGCTTCATACTCTGCCTCATTGTTTGAGGCAGCAAACCCAAACCTAACTACAGCTCGGATTGGATTCCCTTCAAGACTTTCTAGTAAGAGCCCAACTCTCGCCCCTTTTTCATTCAAGGACCTATTTACGTACAAGGTCCACTATCATAGACTGTCAACCTTTGGCTTCACTGGCTTGCTTTCTTCTGAGGTGCTTGCCTCTAGCGGGCTTACTTCTCCTTTAGGCTGATAAGAGAACTTTGAAATGAAGTTAGCCAAAGCTTGTCCTTTAATCGTAGTCCTTGGGATGTACTTGATGTCGTGCTAGCTCATCTTCATAGTCCACTGAATTAACATACCTGATGCCTTGGGCTTCTCCATTATCTTTCTCATCGGAAAGTTTGTCAGGACATGTATGGAGTGTGCTTGGAAATAAGACTGCAATTTTCGAGTGACTATGACAAGTGCATAGGCGAGCTTCTCCATCTCAGGATATCTTGTCTCAGCATCGACCAACTGCTTGCTCACATAGTATACTAGCCATTGCACTCCCCCTTCTTCACGTACCAAAGCCGCGCTGATCGCAGACTTAGATACCGATAAATACAATAGTTGGGGCTCACCTTGGATGGGCTTTAATAGCAAAAGGGGTTATCGCAAGTGTTTCTTCAACTCTTGGAATGTTTTCTCGCATTCATCTATCCACTTGAAACCCTTATTCCCCTTTAGGGTTTCGAAAAAAGGTAAGCACCTATCTGTAGCTCGAGACACAAACCTGCTTACTGCGGCCACTCACCCTGTTAAACTCTAAACTTGTTTTATGCTAGCCAGACTCTTCATGTTCAGGAAAGCTTGAATATTGTATAGGTTGGCTTCGACACCTTGCTAATTTACAAAGAAACCTAGAAACGTTCCTGAGCTTACTCCGAAAGCACACTTCAGAGGATTGAGTCTCATTCAGAATTTTCTAAGGATCTTGAACATTTCCCTCAGGTGCTCAATGTGGCTCTTGACGCGCATGTCATCAATGTACATCTCCATTGTTTTGCCAATTTGCTCGGCAAAAATTTTATTCACCAAACGCTAATAAGTCGTTCCAATGTTCTTAAAGCCAAATGACATTACCTTGAAACAATAAATATCCCAGTTACTAACAAAGGAGGCATGTTCTTCATTAGGCTGATACATCGGGATTTGGTTGTATCCTGAGTATGCATCCATGAAGCTTAGTAGTGCGTTCTCGGTTGTCGCATCTACTAGTTGATCGATTCGAGGTAGTATAAAGCTATCTTTGGGATATGCCTTATTCAGATCAATTAAGTGGACACAAGTCTGCCACTTATCATTCGACTTCTTCACCAAGACTGGGTTGGCGAGCCAATCATGTTCAAGAGCTTATCAACTTCATCCTTGAGCGTTCTAGACTGCTCAGCATCCATAGATCTTATTTTTTGTCGAATTGGTCGAGTCCCTAAGTCGATGTTTAAGCTGTGGCACATTACCTCGGAGTTGATCCCCACCATGTCTACGTGTACGCAAGCAAACATGTTGAGGTTTTTCTTTAGAAACCCCATAAGATTGTTTGCCAGCTTGTCACTCAGATTGCTACCAATTTTCAACACCCGAGTTGGGTTTTCCTCGCTGACAGATACTTCTTGCAACTCTTCGGTTGACCCTGTTGCGGGCTCTTTTTTGTGGATATGAAGATCTATGCTATCTTCTAGAGGTTTGGGCTTTGGCTCGGACTTAGCAATGACTATGGTTCTCGGGAACGACCATTTTTGTGTAGTATGAATGGCTTAATTGTAACATTCCTGAGAATCTTTCCTATAACTTCTAATTGTTGCGATCCCTCTTGGAGTTGAGAATCTCATTGCTTGGCAGTGCACCGAGGTGACTACACTTAGGTCATCCAGGATCGATTTCCTGACAATGACATTATAAGTGGTCGGGTAATCGACCATTAAGAACTCCATCATCACTGTCCTGATCTTAGGCTCTTCCCCAAGAGTCACAGGCAAGTCGATTGTTCCTTTGGGGACTAAGCTATCCCTGGTGAATCCATAGAGCGACGATGAACACACCCTTAAGTCTCGTTTTGTGAACCTCATTTCTCAAAAAGCTCCCAAGTAAATGATGTTTGTTGCACTGCCATTGTTGACCATTACTCTAAGTACTCGAGCATTACTGATCCTTGCTATGATTACAATCACATCATGATTGTGGCGAGGAGATTCTTCACATTCTTCTTTGGTGAATCATATCACCTAGTTCTCTTGCCTAGGCCGCTTTGACAGCTTTTGTTCATAGCTCATTACTCGGTGGACCGATTGTGTCCTAGCCTCTCATACATATTGATCACGAGAGCACCTTGAGCTCCCTACAATGTCAGGCCCCCCATAGATCGTACCCACTAGAACATCGTTGTTTGCTAGAGCTTGTTGGATCTAATTATTCACCTTGCTTTTATTTTCGCAAGCTGGCACATCCTTGACAAATTCTTTCAAGTGGCCACTTCGTATCAGATCTTTGATGGCATCTTTCAAAGCCCGACACTCATTGGTGTTGTGCCCAATGCCTCGGTGGTATCGATAATATTTCTGACAATCTCTTCTACCCGATGCCCCCCTCATTCTTTCTAGTGTGGGTAATCTCTTAGCTGTACAGGAGACTTCATAAATGTGGGCTATATCTTGAGTTACAGGTTGTACTCTACATATCATGGAAAAGGTTGCCTTTCCCTGTAGTTTTCTTTTTTCTGTCTCTTTTAGAACTTGTTATAGTCCCTATCATTACGATCTTGACCCCTCTGTTTATCTGTTGGGTGATCTTGTTGCCTATCCGAGGCTCTTCTTAGTGAGCTTCTGGCTAGGGCTACTAGCGAGCTTTCCACTCGCTAATGTTTGGCGGCCATTTCATAGAACTTGGTCAAGCTCACACGGTCTTTGCTTTGGAGCTCTTTCCACAACTTCATCTGCGACCTGATTCCTGCTATCAGCAAAGTCTAGATCGATTCTTCAGGTACATCCGTGACCTTTTCTGTTTATTCTGGAACCTCGTTAAATACGAGGTCAGTGTTTCGTCTCTTTTTTTACGAATGTTGCTCAGATAGCTGAGCAGCATTGCTAATGTCTCCTTGCTTGGAATTGTTGTAGGTATAGCGAGGAGAACTGTTGCCAAAACTGAATTGCATTCGCCTTGAGACTCTTATACCACCTCTTGGCATCCCCTACTAACGTGACAGTGAAACAATGGCACTTTGCCAAGTCACAGAACTGATGTAGCTATATCAGGTTATTAAAAGAGTCAAGGTGGTCTCTGAGATCTCTTTTCCCGTTGAACTTGCTCTTTGGTGACTTGAATCCCTGGAGAAGCGGGGCTTGACAAACTTCCTCCGTGAACGGAGATCTCACTATTTCTGTCGTTGCATTGTTTTAGCGGGCTCTTAGATCATCGAGCATTTTTTACACTCGATATAAATCTTCATTATGAGGAGTATTCTGGCTGCGGGCTCTATTTAGCCTTACCTCAAGCAGGTGAGTTCAGAGATCTGTTGCTTGTGAGCCTCCTCTGTCATGCGCATTGATGTGCAAGGTTGAGTCATCATGATTGGGTTGGTAGGTGCTATCATACTCATCTTAACGTTGCTTGCGGCGTTGGTTAAAATCGAAATGGCGTTGGTTAAAATCGGAACGTCGGTCATTGCCAAATTAGCATATGTGACTTATCTTGCAAGCTTGCGAGGTCTGAGCCCGCCTTTTGGCATGGGTTAAAATTGGCACATTAACGTTGGGGATATCGTTAAGCAGGTCGAGCATCCCTTGGGCGACCATTGCCTTTATTCTCCCCTATGGGCTATTTGCCTGGTCGCCTCCCAGGGTTAGTTTTCCCGCAGGACTCACGTTCGTGAGCGGAATGTACACTGTGGTGTCGAGGGTGTCGATCGCTTCTTGGTGCCAACGAACCATATTGGTCGACGACCGAGTTCTGACCCATTGGGGTAACATCTGTGAAGCATGGCTGGTCAAGGTCGTGGGGGGCCGATTATTGATTTCTTAACTTAGCCACGTTCTGTTGTACCGTCTATGCAACCATTATTTTGATCATCTCCATCAACTTTCCATTCTCGGGATTTGATGTCCCTACCCCTTACTGATTCTCGATCTATTGCATTGGCGACACTAGTGGTTGACCTGAAGGAACAGTCTGATGCACCTCCTGATTGGTGGTTTCCATGTTGTCATGGTTTCTAGTGTTGGTCTTTGATCTGGTACGGGCCATTGGAATTTTCAGGTGATCGAGTCACTAAAATGGATTGCTGGAAATTTTGAAACTTCGCGGAGGCCTTTCTTCTAGCGCCAAAATGTTGATACGAAAATCGCACTAACTAGAGTGATCCGATTGACTGTGATGGAATCAGAATGGGTGGGTGCATGGTTAATGATAACCAACAAAGTATGAATTAAAAGCAGTAAAGTAAATGACACAAAAGGTTTTTAAAGTGGTTCGGCAAGTTGTGATTTTAAGCCTACGTCCACTGTTTTCTTATTTTACTTTGAGAGCTTACAAGAAATTCAATATAATGCCTAGACTACTTTGCTAACCCCTTTTCCATCGTTGGAAGGGTTTTATATACAAGTGTTGTAAAAAGGAAAGAGCGAAATTAAAGAAATTACAATTAAGATCGGAATGCAGCTCTGATATTCTTGCGATTGAGCGCTGAGATTGCACCATTATTATTGTCGATCTGATCCCTTCCGAGATATCCAAGATCTGAGTTTATTTGTGATCTGTTTGAATAACTGTCGAGATTGGTTGCGACTAGCTTATGTTGGGTCAAGCTATAACTCAGCAAGCTTATGCTGGGTTGGATAATCGTTTGAGCTGAACTGGTTCTGGGTCAAGCTATAACCTCACAGAACTCTAACTTCTCTGAGCTTGATGGAAAAATCACACACAACAAAGATTAAATTACTATCTAAAATATAACTAGATTAAGATTTAATCTATAGAATTGTATTGTATATTAATATCCTCCCAATAATTGTATGTTCCAATGACAACATGTGGATAATATTAATATTAAGCATGATATTGTAAATATAACATTTTTATACAATATTTTTCATATACTATGATATGATAAAAGATAATTGGCTAATTTTAAATTAAAAATAAATTTTCACCCAATCATCTTTTGTCACATCATATTGATTGAGAAATATTGTATAAAATGTTATATGTACAGTATAACATTACTCTAATATTAAATCTTATAGATTAGTGACCACATGCTCTCCAAACTCCTTCAACAATATCCCTTGATCTTGGGATCACTATCACCCATTATTATTTCTCAAGTATTTTCCTTTTAAATTATTTTCTCACCCTCTTTTCAATAAAAAAAGATGGTACATTTGTCAAAAGAAGACATTAATTACTCTCTGAGTTCATTATATTATAAGCAAATATATTTTATAACAAAATCAAGATTTATATTTTCGTTTTCATGATGGTTGACTTTGCCATATAATTCATATGTAACACGTTGTAATATTTTAATCCGTGGCCTTGCCAATTGCAGGCATTCATTATCCTGCAATATCTTTCCACAAATGGCCAACAATTTTCAACACAATCTTCTTGGATTGACTTCAAATTTACTAATTGCAAATCCCATAACTTAAACGTGAATCTAATTTTGTTAGGTGTTTTTAATGGTTTACAATTTGTACTCGCTAGACTTTCTTTATTGAGGGATCTCCTACTTAACAAGTATCGATTAATAATAATAAAAAAAAAAAGTGGAAATCTATTGTAACTTATGATTTTAACCTCTTTTTTTTTTTTTTTTTAACGATCGCAGTGTCTAAGTTGCCTTACACGCACTTTAAGTAATCCCTCGAAACCCTGGAACTACTCACCGGATAAGACCTCTAGTAACTAACGTTGATTCATTAAATATTATGTGCTTTACACTAATGTTAATAACTATAGGTTAATATTCAGTATGTTATGAGTCTATATCATATTTTACACATCTTTGTTTATATTTTACACATCTTTGTTCGTACGTATTCTCTAATATCAGTATGAATATGCTATTATAGAAAATTATTTATTTTAGAAAAATCATACGTATTTTCTCCATAAATTTTAATTTTTAGACCTACAATGTCTTCCTATGCCTTTTATTTAATTTATATGACATATATGATTGTGCCCAACTGATTAAGTAAGAAAATTTCATTGAATAAAAGCTGGAATTGAGTTTTGCGTTTTCAAGTTTCAAAATAGTTTTATGAGAAATTGAATAAAAAAAAAATAAAAAACTCAATTAAAGAATTGCATGGTGTTTTTCAAAATGACATAATATCTACGTGGAATCTTCCTCCATTTATTTAGGCAAGTATGATAACACTTATTTTGATAGAAATTAAAAATTAATTTTAAGGATGCCCTTTACTTTTGAAATATCAATGCAAAATAATCATGTTAAATATATAATTAAAAATTATTAAAATAAATGAGAGTTTCTCGTCCTTTATAAAACATAAAAAAAAAATATTTAGAATTCATGAATAAAGCAACGTGCAATTAATTAATTGATTAAAATTCAGTCCCATATAATTAATTACTGGTCAAACAAACCTGGCTTTCTTAGCTGGAAATTTCAGTATTTTAGTTGCTTATGATAATCAAATCCTTTCCTTATTTAATACTTAAAAGGTATCTAATTAATTAATTGGATTTCTAGTTCTTTAAAGACACATAATGTGTCAACTTTAATAAGCTTCTCTCAGTTTTAGCTTCTTTAAAAAGATTTTAATTTGACATGAATTTTAAATACAATATTTTGTTTGAAAAAATAAGGGTTACAACAAATCTTATGAAAATATATTTGATAAAATTGATTCCAAAAGTTTTCGAATATAATTTTAAAAATTAATGTAAAATTAAAAAATGTTTAAAAGTTTTTTCTCACAGGTTTTATAGTTGTTAATTTGAATATGGTTTTTGAATATTATATAAAATATATTTAAAAATATTAACGTATAATTTAAATTTATGAATCGTATTTTAAGTTCGAAAGATTATTTTTAAGTCATGAATTAAATAGACACTTAAAATATTCTTGTAGAGTGAGAAAATAATTGAACAATAAAGCAATTTCATTTTATTTATTTTTGTTTCTCTTTTAAGCAATTGAATGAATTATAAAAAATATATTTTCATTAATTTATATGGTCTTAGCTTTGCATAAGCCTCAATTTGCTTGCACGTATATATATAAATTTTAAATCATTCGAAATAGAATATTTTATAATATACTCAGATATCAAATCTGATATTAATACTATTTAATAGAACAACTGAAACTTCCTTTTATTATAATAAACTTATAAAATGCTTCAAAAATCTTATATTAAATGTCTTAAGATTGAATTCCCTTCACAAACAAGGCTGACAGAGCCTTGACTTAATTAATTTTGTATATAAAAGAAAGAAAAAAATTTCTTTGACAATATGAACAAACCCAAAACATTCATTCACAACTTCAATACTATCTCTTTACCCAATTATCAAACATTTTGAGCAATTATAATTAAATATAACATCTATAATCTAAAACCTTTTGTCATCCTATGGATGTTAAACTCTTTTTCTAATAAATTTGCATTGATGATTCCTAATAACATCACTAATTAATCTGACATAAATCTTATTGATAACTCTCCGGTGTAGACAAAATTTTGGATTCTAAAATAGCCCAATGATAAATAAAATAAAGTCAAAAATACTCTTCATTTTCTCTTATTTTACTCGTTCTATATATATTCAATATTTTTTTCTTTAAAAAATAGAAAACAATATGAATTTACATATCAAATTTGAAGTTTTGTGCTATTATCGTTGAAAGCATAGTATTCCTTTTTTTTTATTTTATTTTTCATCCCAAAAGAGAAAAAATAAAACTCATGAGCGTCAAACGTGATCAAGATATAATATACCACTGGAAAAAAATGTATTTTACCAAACGCAGGCAGAAAACATCGAAAAATTGGTTGTTTATCACAGACCTCGCAAATTTAAATTGGACTGTGAAATTACCAAACTACCCTTTGCCTAAAAAGACGAAAACGCCTTTTTACAAACTGTTCTCTAAATTATCTTCTCTGTGTGTGGACCCGTAGGCTCCTCATCAACCGGTAGTGTGTAGTATCACGATTAACACCATTAATTGTCTCACTACACACAGACCAAGATTGGCTCCTAGCAAGGTATCATGGCTACCCGATAGATTCGGATTCAGCGAAGCAGCTACCTGTCAACGATAAAGTTACGTACAATCCAATCCTTTCATCTCCATTACTCGACGAGACACGGGGCATAAGAATAGTGTCAACCTCGTTACTCGCGATATATGTATTCAGTTACTGGACCAATGACCTGTATTATAAACTGCATAAGCAACAACTCAATCCCACTGTGGTCACAGTTTTAGTGTCATTGTCATTTACTGAATTGCGCCGTGAGATAACTTCTCCCGTACCCAAGAGTGATAAATCATTTGTCTATCCACCATAATCTTGATACACTCCTTGATGCAACCAATCACTATCATATTAACAACTCTGAATAGAACTGCGTTAGGCTAGTGTCAAACTACACCAATCGGTGCACAAGGCGCTCCAGTGATCTCAAGCTTAAGGATCACATGTACCACCATTCGTTAGAGGATTTGTTCCATAGACACTAGGGTTACCATCCATATGAAATCCTCTGGTGGGTCAGTCCAATGAACTTGCCTATAGCAAGCACCCATGTGTGCACCAGGTTGTCACCAAACATTCTTGACAAGTGAGATCAGTCACTGCCTTTCGACAGAGTCTTCAACATTATGATAACCTTACCGTATTATCTGTGCCCTTACTTTAGAACAATACTAGGGCTACGGACATTTCTAGAATGACCACCATATGTGCTATAGGGTTCTCACTATCAAGATTTAAATACTTGATACCCTCGTCATGGTTCTACCATTCTGAGGACATATATCAATACATACAATGATGATTTACGCGATATAGAATAAAATGCATTTATTGATCAATGAACATTATTACAAAGAGTTATTCTACAATATTGATTGTCTGTATAGTACCTACTCTAAAAAAATCTTATATGACCACATGCTCTCCAACCTCCTTCAAAATATCCCTTGATCTTGGGATCACATCACCCATTATTATTTCTCAAGTATTTTCCTTTTAAATTATTTTCTCACCCTCTTTCAATAAAAAGATGGTACATTTGTCAAAAGAAGACATTAATACTCTCTGAGTTTATTATATTATAAGCAATATATTTTATAAACAATCAAGATTTATATTTTCGTTTTCATTGGTTGACTTTGCAATATATTCATATGTAACACGTGGAATATTTAATCCTGGCCTTGCCAATTGTAGGCAGAATGGCCACCATATGTGCTCATAGGGTTCTCACTATCAAGATTTGAAACACTTGATACCCTCGTCACGGCTCTACCATTCTAAGGACATATATCAATACATATTGCAATAATAATGGTTTACGCGATATAGAATAAAATGCCTTTTATTGATTAATGAACATTATTACAAAGAGTCAATTCTACAATAATTGATTGGCTCTAGGGCATCTACTCTAACAGGTCGAGCATCCCTTGGGCGACCATTGTCTTCATTCTCCCCTATGGGCTATTTGCCTAGTCGCTTCTCAGGGTTAGTTTGCCCACGGGACTCACGTACGTGAGCGGAATATACACTATGGTGTCGAGGGTGTCGATCGCTTCTTGGTGCCAAACCATATTGGTCGATGAACGAGTTCTGACCCATCGGGGTAACATTTGTGAAGCGTGGCTGGTTAAGGTCGTAGGGGGCCGATTGCTGATTTCTTAACTCAGTCATGTTCTATTGTACCGTCTGTGCAACCATTGTTTTGATGATCTCCATTAGCTTCCCATTCTCAGGATTCGACGTCCCTACCCCTTACTGATTCTCAATCTATTGCACTGGTGGCACTAGTGGTTGACCTGAAGGAATAGTCTGATGCACCTCCTGATTGGTGGTTTCCATGTTGTTGTGGTTTCTAGTGTTGGTCTTTGATCTGGTACGGGCCATTGGAATTTTCAGGTGATCGGGTCACTAAAATGGATTACTAGAAATTTTGAAACTCGGCGAAGGCCCTTCTTCTAGCGCCAAAATGTTGATACAAAAATTGCACTAACTAGAGTGATCCGATTGACCGTGATGGAATCAGAATGGGTGGGTGCGTGATTAATGATAACCAACAAAGTATGAATTAAAAGTAGTAAAGTAAATGACACAAAAGGTTTCTAAAGTGGTTCAGCAAGTTGTGATTTTGAGCCTACGTCCACTGTTTTCTTATTTTACTTTGAGAGCTTACAAGAAATTCAATATAATGCCTATACTACTTTGCTAACCCCTTTTCCATTGTTGGAAGGGGTTTATATACAAGTTTTGTAAAAAGGAAAGAGCGAAATTAAAGAAATTACAATTAAGATTGGAATGCAGCTATGATATTCTCACGATTGAGCGCTGAGATTGCGCCATTATTATTGTCGATCGGATTGCTTCCAAAATATCGGGGATCTGAGTTTATCTGTGATATGTTTGAATAACTGTCAAGATTGGTTGCGACTAGCTTATGCTGGGTCGAGCTATATCTCAATGAGCTTATGTTGGGTTGGATAATCGTTTGAGCTGAATTGGTTCTAGGTCAAGCTACAACCTAACAGAACTCTGACTTCTCTGAGCTTGATAGAAAAATCACGCACAACAAAGATTAAATTACTATTTAAAATATAACTAGATTAAGATTTAATCTATAGAATTGTATTGTATATTAATATCCTCCCAATAATTGTATGTTCCAATGACAACATGTGGATAATATTAAGCATGATATTGTACATATAACATTTTTATACAATATTTTTCATATAATATGATATGATAAAAGATGATTGGCTAATTTTAAATTAAAAATAAACTTTCACCCAATTATCTTTTGTCACATCATATTGTTTGAGAAATGTTGTATAAAAATGTTACACTTACAAAGAGATCCTACAAAGATCTCCATAAAAAGTAACATAGCAAAAAATAAATGGAAGAATGAATATAATTAATTTGACTTTTTGTTTCACTTTTCCATTCATTTTTTGCCACCTCACTTTGTATAAAAATCTTTGTAAGATTTCTTTGTAAGCATAGTATTATTGACATTACTCTAATATTAAATCTATTAGGAAACGATCATACATGGTAGCGGAAACAAAAAATTTTAAACCTTGTAGATCGTTCCTCAAAACCAAGATCAGGGCACAAAAATTACAGTTTATATAACATATTAAAATCAGTAGAAAAACAGCTCAAGACGTTTGGAGGCTCCTCCAACTTGTCTCGGAATGGATTTTGTTACTGACCCAAGTGTACGATCAAACCAATGCAGTCCATACGAAGACAACATCAAGGAACTAAAGAGAGATTTGTCAGATCCTCTTTAGCCTTTAAGAACCAAAATGAAAATCAAATGAAATATTTGATTCAAGCAAAAGCAATCTAGCGTGGGAGAGAAGAAAAAGGGCTGGAATATTTTTCAATGATTGAATGAATTAATTCATCTTTCTCACAAAGTGTTGCACTTATATAGTGCACACTTTGCCCTATTCCATCATGGAATAGGTTTAGGCTCTAACCCAAACACCCCTTGTATCCAAACAGCCCTTTAAGATATTTTTTAATTTTAATTATTATTGTTACTTCAATTAAATTAAATTAATATATATATTTCATATATTAACATTTAACAATAACAATAATTCATTTAAATATATGCGAACACATATTTAAATATAATTTCACTTATTTAATTTAATTAACAAATTAAATAAAGACTACGACCTCAGCAAATTTAATTGGACTGTGAAATTACCAAACTACCCTTTTGCCTAAAAAGACGAAAACGCCCTTTTTACAAACTGGTTCTTAAATTATCTTCTCTGTGTGTGACCCGTAGGCTCCTCATCATACCGGTAGTGTGTAGTATCACGATTAACACCAATTAATTGTCTCACTACACACAGACCAAGATTGGCTCCTAGCAAGGTATCATGGCTACCCGATAGATTCGGATTCAGCGAAGCAGCTACCTGTCAACGATAAAGTTACCGTACAATCCAATCCTTTCATCATCCATTATCTCGACGAGACCGGGGCATAGAAATAGTGTCAACCTCGGTTACTCGCGATATTATGTATTCAGTTACTGGACCAATGACCTGTATTATAAACTGCATAGAGCAACAACTCAATCCCACTGTGGTCACAGTTTTAGTGTCATTGTCATTTACTGAATTGCGCCGTGAGATAACTTCTCCCGTACCCAAGAGTGATAAATCATTTGTCTATCCACCATAATCTTGATACACTCCTTGATGCAACCAATCACTATCATATTAACAACTCTGAATAGAACTGCGTTAGGCTAGTGTCAAACTACACCAATCGGTGCACAAGGCGCTCCAGTGATCTCAAGTCTAAGGATCACATGTACCACCATTCGTTAGAGGATTTGTTCCATAGACACTAGGGTTACCATCCATATGAAATCCTCTGGTGGGTCAGTCCAATGAACTTGCCTATAGCAAGCACCCATGTGTTGCACCAGGTTGTCACCAAACATTCTTGACAAGTGAGATCAGTCACTGCCTTTCGACAGAGTCATTCAACATTATGATAACCTTACCGTATTATCTGTGCCCTTACTTTAGAACAATACTAGGGCTACGGACATTTCTAGAATGACCACCATATGTGCTCATAGGGTTCTCACTATCAAGATTTGAAATACTTGATACCCTCGTCATGGTTCTACCATTCTGAGGACATATATCAATACATACAATGATGATTTACGCGATATAGAATAAAATGCATTTTATTGATCAATGAACATTATTACAAAGAGTTAATTCTACAATAATTGATTGGCTGTAGAGTACCTACTCTAACAAAATCTTATACTGACCACATGCTCTCCAACCTCCTTCAATAATATCCCTTGATCTTGGGATCACGATCACCCATTATTATTTCTCAAGTATTTTCCTTTTAAATTATTTTCTCACCCTCTTTTCAATAAAAAAAGATGGTACATTTGTCAAAAGAAGACATTAATCACTCTCTGAGTTTATTATATTATAAGCAAATATATTTTATAACAAGATCAAGATTTATATTTTCGTTTTCATCATGGTTGACTTTGCAATATAATTCATATGTAACACGTTGGAATATTTTAATCCATGGCCTTGCCAATTGTAGGCATTCATTATCTTGCAATATCTTTCCACAAATGGCCAACAATTTTCAACACAATCTTCTTGGATTGACTTCAAATTTACTAATTACAAATCCCATAACTTAAACGTGAATCTAATTTTGTTAGGTGTTTTTAATGGTTTACAATTTGTACTCGCTAGACTTTCTTTATAGAGGAATCTCCTACTTAACAAGTATCGATTAATAAAAAAAAATGTGGAAATCTATTGTAACTTACGATTTTAACCTCTTTTTTTTTTTTTTTTTTTTTTTTTTTTTTTTTTTTTTTTTTTTTTTTTTATGATCGAAGTGTCTGAGTTGGCTTACAACCACTTAAGTAATCCCCTGAAACTCTAAAACTACTAATGGATAGAGCTCTAAAACAACGTTGATTCATTGAATATTATGTGTTTTACACTAAGTTACTAACTAGAGGTTATATTCAGTATGTTATGAGTCTATATCATATATTACACATCTTTGTTATATTTTACACTTCTTGTTTGTACGTATTTTGTATTTTCAAGTATCAGTATGAGTTGCTATTATAGAAATTATTTATGTAGAAAAATCATAAGTATTTTCTCCAAAATTTAATTTTTAGACCCCAATGTCTTCCTATGCCTTTTATTTAATTTATATGACATTAGATTGTGCCCAACTGATTAAGTAAGAAAATTTCATGAATAAAAGCTGGAATTGAGTTTTGCGTTTCAAGTTTCAAAATAGTTTTATGAGAAATTGAATAAAAAAAAAAAATAAAAAACTCAATTAAAGAATTGCATGGCGTTTTTCAAAATGACATAATATCTACGTGGAATCTTCCTCCATTTATTTAGGCAAGTATGAAACCCTTATTTTGATAGAAATTAAAAATTAATTTTAAGGATGCCCTTTACTTTGAAATCAAAAGCAAAATAATCATGTTAATATATAATTAAAAATATTAAATAAATGAGAGTTTCTCGTCCTTTATAAAACATAAAAAAAAAAATATTAGAATTCATGAATAAGCAACGTGCAATATAATTAATTGATTAAAATCAGTCCATATAATAATTAATGGTCAAAAAACTGGCTTTCTTAGCTGGAAATTCAGTATTTTAGTTGCTTATGAAATCAAATCCTTTCCTTATTTAATACTTAAAAGGTATCTAATTAATAATTGGATTTCTAGTTCTTTAAAGACACATAATGTGTCAATTTAATAAGCTTCTCTCAGTTAGCTCTTTAAAAAGATTATTGACATGAATTTTAAATACAAATTTGTTTGAAAAAAATAAGGGTTACAACAAATCTTATGAAAATGCATTTGATAAAATTGATTCCAAAAGTTTTGAATATAATTTTAAAAATTAATGTAAAATAAAAAAATGTTTAAAAGTTTTTTTCCACAGGTTTATAGTTGTATTTGAATATGGTTTTTGAATATATATAAAATATATTTAAAATATTAACGTATAATTTAAATTTATGAATCGTATTTTAAGTTCGAAAGATATTTTAAGTCATGAATTAATAGACACTTAAATATTCTTCTGGGTGAGAAATAATGAACAATAAGAATTTCTTTTATTTATTTTTGTTTCCTTTTAAGCAATTGAATGAATTATAAAAAATAAATTTTCATTAATTATATGGTCTTAGCTTGGACAAGCCTCAATTGCTTGCACGTATATATATAATTTTATCATTCGAATAGATTTTATAATATACTCAGATATCAAATCTGATATACTATTAATAGAACAACTGAAACTCCTTTTATTATAATAAACTTTAAAAAGCTTCAAAAATCTTATATTAAATGTCTTAAGATTGAATTCCTTCACAAACAGGCTGACCGAGCCTTGACTTAATTATTTGTATATAAAAGAAAGAAAAAAATTTCTTTGACAATATGAACAAACCCAAAACATTCATTCACAACTTCAATACTATCTCTTTACCCAATTATCAAACATTTTGAGCAATTATAATTAATATAAACATCTATAATCTAAAACTTTTGTCATCCTATGGATGTTAAACTTTTTTCTAATAAATTTGCATTGATGATTCCATAACATCACTAATTAATCTGCATAAATCTTATTGATAACTCTCCGGTGTAGACAAAATTTGATTCTAAAATAGCCCAAGATAAATAAAATAAAGTCAAAAATAATCTTCATTTTCTCTATTTTACTCGTTCTATATATATTCAATATTTTTTCTTTAAAAAATGAAAACAATATGAATTTACATATCAAATTTGAAGTTTGTGCTATTATCGTTGAAAGCATAGTATTCCTTTTTTTTTATTTTATCATTCAAAAGAGAAAAATAGAACTATTAGCGTCAACGTGATCAAGATATAATATACCATGGAAAAAAATGTATTTTACCAAACGCAGGCAGAAAACATCGAAAAATGGTGGTTTATCACCAATAATAGTGTCATAATTTTTAATAATTTTTCCGATGATTATAAAGAGTCCTCTCAAACAAACATTGAAATACTTATGAAAGATCAATTCAACAAAAGATCTCAATGAATGGATATTGAATACCAATTCGATTCGAGATCTTGGAATTGGAATAAGTTCGACAATGGCTCAAGGAATCTTGGTGATCTTCTCTATTAATAATGGAGAGTCCGTCTTGAAATCGTTCGCTGAGTTCGAATTCCTCACGATTCTATAGTGATAGGTGTTGAAACTTTATCGACATAATTTTAAGATCTCGAAAAATAATAAGATATGAATAATTAATACGGACACTCCGAGATTAATATATATATAGACACGAGAGATCATACTAAAAGCTACCCAGTATCATATGCACGCGTTCTACCAAACAAAAAAAAGGAACACGTAGCAATCAATACAGTAGTTTGTAATATCAACTCTTTCATTATCACATTGCTAACTACCACCTTCTCTACCCATCTCCTAACCACATTTTTCAATGCTTCAATAAAATCTCCCTCTACCCTCCTCCCTTCTCTAATTTAAACCTTCTTTTATTTTTCTCTCGTCCTTTGAGAAAGATCGTTTTCTTTTGTTTGTTTTTTTTTTTTTAAGTTTCAAATCTTTCATTAATAAACTCCAATGGCTCCAACGTCACCATGATTATTCTTGCGATGCAATTGTTTAAAACTGTTTGGGTAATGGACGCTTCCGGCCACTCGGCTCCTGTCCACCGTCTCCTGCACCGTGGCTACACGTCCATGCTGCGTCCAGACCGGTCAGCCGCCTTGTCGTTTCTTCTTGTTTTATTCATTCGGCCTGTCGTTTTATATACCTTTCATTTTTCGTAGACTTTTATGAGGTTTTTGTCCATTCTATACGACAATTTTCATTAATTTTTTTTCTTTCAATTGAGGTAGAATAATTTAAATTCTTTAGATTGCATTTACATTATTTATAAGGTATATTTAAAAAACAATACAAGGCTTTTAGCATTAATGCTCCATCTATACTAGTTTATAAATCTTATTTATTTTAAACTAAATTTTGGTTTTTGGAAAATAAGTAAAGGGCAGAGAGTACAAAGTTTTGATGATTTTTAAGAAAGATTTTTTTTTTTTTTTGTTGATAATTTTCAAAAATCTAATAGATTGAACAGTATAGATTTATCTATTAACTTAAATTAAACATTTTAAAGCAATAATTTTTTATAGAATTAAAAAAAAAAAAGATTAATGTGAAAAGAAAGAGGACTTTAATTTAACTCAAATTTTTCGAAATTCTAAGAAATAAACTTTATATGAAGATACTCAAATTCAGGGACAGCCACAAATGAATTGGAGAATGACCCCACTTATTAATTTTAATTTAAAAAAAAAAAATCTTAATTGTCTCCATATTACTCCAATTATTAATTTCTTAATTTTTTTTAATATAATACTTAAAAATTATGATCTTCTTACTAAACTTTATCTCCGTATTTCAATGTTTTTTTATAAAGATATTCAAACTTTTTATTTAATTGGTATTTGAGAAAATTGATTTATACCATATTATATATTAATAATTGAATTTGTGGTTTGTGGATAAGCAGGAAGTTTGAAAAGTTATGAAGAATTATGTTCCAGCAACAAGAAATTGAAAGTATTTCAAGCAGACCCCTTTGATTATCACAGCATAACGGATGCTTTGAGGGGATGTTCTGGCTTGTTCTACTCCTTTGAGCCTCCTTCTGATTACTCCACCTATGATGTAATTACCCACTTCTTCCTTTACCTTATTTATCTTTTAATTTTTTTCATAATTAAATCAATTAACTACCTCTGAGTGGTCGAGTTGTTTGATAGGGATTTTTGGGTTTTGAGTTTAAGTCCCTCTTCGGTTGAAAATGGGGATAAGCACTAGAGCTCTTACACAGCCGGTAGTTCACAGGTCCCAAACGTAAACTAGCTCAGACACCCCGATCATTAAAAAAAAAAAACAATCAATTAAAAGAAAAGGTATTAGCTTTATAACATAGTAATGTCCACATGCTTAATAGAGGAGTCAATTGGTAGAACCCAAACCAGTTGAATAAAAGTTTGAATGGTAGGTTAGACCTTGACCTAATACTCTTTTACTTTTTATTGGTTTCAATTAAAATGAGTCTTAAACCTAAAATTTCTTTGAATTTTTTTAAATTTTCGAATTCTAACACCATAAGAAATTTGTTGTTTTCTAATTACATTTTTATTAATGCGATCAAAATTCGTTGAAAAACATCATCTTCAACGCTTGTTAGCTTGTGCTGTTGAAATATCATCATCTTCCAACGGAATTTGCACTTCTAAGAAGATATATTACGACGCAATTGGATAGCATCAATTCCAATGTTTTTTTTGGTTTTATTGAGGCCACGGAATAACCTTTTTTTCCTGTAGTGCAATCTCAACACCCATATAAAACCCTAATGAAGTTATATAAATAACGATTTAGCATAGCAAATCGAATGTTTTAGTTCAATTGAACTCTCTCGCAAAACCCAAAAACCTGATAGATAGAAGTTAGATTAAAGTTTAGGGTTTGATCTGTTTGTTGCAGGAAGTAATGGCGGAAGTAGAGGTGAGAGCAGCTCACAATGTGCTGGAAGCATGTGCCCAAACAGATACACTAGACAAAGTTGTTTTTACTTCATCCGTCACAGCTGTTATATGGAATGACGATCGCAACACGACGTCGTCTGATCTTGAAGAGAGAAATTGGAGTGACATTAATTTTTGCAAGAAGTACAAGGTATTATTACTATTAATCTATTAATCTTTTTTTTTTTAATCTAATAATTATCAATTTATATAGAATCTCCCAGATTTATATAAATTATATTTTTATGAAAACTATTTGTAATTAGTTGGAAATATTTTTATGTTTATTTTAGAGTTATATTGACCCCTATTGTATGGTTAAATATCAAACATTCCTATGAGGTTTTGAAATAACAAAAAAATATATATTATTAATGAATTAATAAGCTATGAGAAATTACTTTTTATAAATTAATAAATATGTGTTTAATTATTCTCTTATCAGTTATTTTAATATTTAAAACTTAATAATAAAGTATTATTTTTTTAAGAAATCTGAAGAGAATTTTGGTTCTTTAATCAGATTTGATAATACAAGGTATTATTATTATTAAATGGATAATATTTTATTTTAATTTTAATTATTAAAAACTTATTTTACATGATTTTGTGCAGTTATGGCATGCATTATCGAAAACGCTAGCTGAGAAAACAGCGTGGGCATTGGCGATGGATCGAGGGATAAATATGGTATCAATAAATGGAGGGTTGATGATGAGTCCTGATTTGACCATCACGAATCCGTACTTAAAAGGAGCGGCTGAGATGTATGAAGATGGATTGTTTGTTACAGTCGATCTCAGGTTCAGTGTTGACGCACACATTTGTGTGTTTGAAGATGTATCATCGTACGGACGCTATCTCTGCTTCAACCACGTCATCAGTTGTAACAACGAAGCACACAAGCTCACCCGCATCCTATTGCCGCCCTCTGATAATGCTCCTCCTCTAAGGTAACAGCCATTATTAACATTAATTTTTTAAATGATAATCTAACAATTATTAATTTATACAAAATTTCCCCAATTTATATAAACTATATTTAATGAAGAGTATTTGTAATTAGTTGAAAATATTTTTATGTTTATGTTAGAGTTATATTGATCTCTAATGTATGATTAAATATCAAACAATCCTCTGAGATTATGAAATAATAAAAATATGTCTACAATCAATCAAACATTAATAATCCATTAGAAATTATGTTTTATAAGTTGATAAGTTTTTACCTAATTGCCTTCTGATGATTTTTTCAACATTTAAAAATTAATGATAGTATTTTCTTTTTCTTTTTTTGAACACCTCAAAAGAATTTTGGGTCAAAGTGTTTTTTATGTGATGGTTTTTTTTTTTTTTTATTAGTATTGTTGGTTATTATATCATGTTAAATACTATTAAATACTAAAAAAAAAAGTCTTAATGTGTTTATTCTAATATTTTGAGAGTATTATTATAATATATTTACATTTTGGCTGCAGTTTGGAGGATACAAGAGTCCATCAACAGAGAATAAGCAACAAGAAATTAAACAAATTGATGGTAAATTTTGAGGGAAGGCTTCAAGTTGATTGTTCAAAGGCATAGACTACTAGAATATCTATTTGTTTCCAATCTCAAATTATTAGAAATAACTACACTTATTTGTTAATCATATTTTTCGGAATGAATTTCTCCATTTTTATCATATTAATTATCAGTACAATGTTGTCTGAATTCATATGAACATGAAATTTATAAACTCATAACTTAACAACATAAAACTTGTAAAATTTATTATTATTGTTTGGTGATTAGTTGTTATGTAGTCTATTTAAAATATTCACTAATTAATATTTCATGGGTTATATTAATCATGATATTATTATTTTCGTAAGAGTTATGTGTTTTTTCAGCTATATATTTTTGAAATAACTGATATCGACAAAAGTACATATATAATTATACTTTGGTTATAATAAAAGTTCTCTCTGAATTTTATGAAATAACAAAAATTCATTTCTGTTAAAATTGAGGCGTTTAATTTCAGTGAATATTATATTTAATAATATTTCAGAAAAATACCTTTTCGTTAAAACTGAAGTGTAAAAAATATGAAGACTCTGGCCCATGCAGGTCTCGAACCTGCGACCTTCGCGTTATTAGCACGACGCTCTAACCAACTGAGCTAATAGGCCCCTTGTTTGACAAATTCAAAATGTTCTTAAAAATCCAAGTAAACTCAATGATACACCAATAAAAAATGGTTTCTTACAAGTTCAGTTCATAGCTTCCTAATGTTATACGATCAAATACTTGGAAATGATAGATGACAACAGCTAGGCACTGTTAAAGTGAGAAAATCTTGGGTTGTATGGACACATGTGCATTGATCGAATCATGACGTGTATGTAAATTCAGCATTGCATCAATATATGATACCTAGAGGATGAACGAAGTCAAATAGTTTATAAAATTCATGATGTTGTTCTTTTCAGAAGATTAAATAATTTCTCTACTATGAAATGAATAAAATTATTAGAGGAATTAAAGAGAAAGCAGAGTAACCTTGCATGCAACTCAAGCAAGGACCTGAAAATTAGTCTAGGAATTTCTCAAGAATCTTTCTAGATTGGATTAGGACATTTCATGACTTAGAATTGGATTTCATTAAGAGAGGTACTCATACATTCTACCAATAAGCAAAATATAAGTAATCCTCCTTGCAATTAAACAACAATAAGATCAACACTAGGATCAGGCAAAGAGCAGAGATACATAGTATCATGAACTCGACACATGTTACACCAATCATATGAATCAATAGGGAATAAAGAAGCAATGTTATTCTATCCATTTCTTGTATTCAAACACAGTTGATGTATGATGTTGCAGCATAAAGGCAAAGAATAAACATAAAAGAATGGATGATATGAAGAAGGAAAGTATATATGTAATTGATATTAAAGATGAATGATTCAATCCTTTGCCTTTGGTCTCAATGCTGCTTGATACAAGCTCATTCTTTTCTCTTAAAACATGTTAATGTATTAGAATCTCTAATTATTCCAAAAGAGAAAATCAAATATTTGTTCTCTTTTATATAAGCCTGATTATGAAGAAGGATGACATCCATGTTCATTCTTTGTGAACAAACAACTTTTAAATGAAGCTTTCACTAATTACATCTATAATAATTAATTTTATGTTTAATGTTAAAAATTGCCATTGAAAGTCACTAATTTTACAACTTTAATTATGATAATTAAAATGAAGTTCTCTGGTTCACTTGTAATATGATTATGAAATTTAAAACCTTCATTGTTTTCTATATCCATCACCGGATTATGGCAATTTAAAATTTTTCTCCTCGAGTGTCCTTTGATGCTTTTCCAATTTTTTGCTTTATATATATATATATATTCCTGATCCTGTAGTCTCTTAAAAGACATTCGCAAAGAAGAAAGAGATGTATGTTAGCTTTCTTATTTATCTTCTTTATACATGAATCTCTGAAAAGACTGGAAATGTACAAAAGTTGACGCATATTACAGTTCTAGCTAACTTCTATTATCTCCGTATTTTGCGAGCAAGCTAGAATCATATGCTACTTCAATGTCGGATAAATTCTTCGAATTTCAAGTACCAATTTTCAGTGATAGGAATTTCTAGAGACGAGTTTTAAGGCCTGCAGGACTCATTTTGTCGCTTTAAAATTAGTGAGCAAGCTAGGAAAAGAGGCTACATCAATTTGGGATAATCTCTTCTCATCCAGACAACAGCCGAAAATACACACTTTTTATTGTAGGGGTCTTTTTAGAGGCCTATTTTTAGTAGTGTTTTAATAACAAACCCGGGTGAAACCCGGTAAAATAGCCAAGTCCTGGGTTGACTGGTAGCTCCAACAAATGTCCGAAAGTTTGAAATATAACAAAAACACCCCTAAAAATTACCAGAAGTCCCTAGGGGTTTGAAATATTACAAAAACACCTCAAACACCACCACCGATGTCGGCAAACCAGGGCAAATAGGGCCTATTTCCAACAACGACAACACTTCCCATCACCATGAAAACACTCCCCTGAGCCTCCTAACCAAAACTCATATTATACCTCTCTTGATTGTCTCGCCAATCGGCAATAACAATTTAGTTTTGTGATTTTCGATCGATTCACTCATCGAAAATCACCTCCATCGCCACCATTATACTCACTAGCCCTTCCTCTTTAAAAGCCCAAACATCCTAACCTTTAATTATTTGTAGATCACTGTCCCAATTTCTAGAGTTTTCGATGAATAGAAAATTAGTAACTCGACCCAATGAAGGCCCCAAGTCTTGATTCAACCGGTTCAATCAACCAGGCCAGACCGGATTTTAAAACATTAGTTTTTAGACCAACATAACTCATATTGTCTTTAAATTTTGAGAGTAAACTAGAAACAAAAGCTATCTTAATGTGGGATGATCTTTTTCAATTTACTGCCCGGGTCGAATCAGATTTTAAAACACTGGTTTTAGACCAACATAATTCATATTGTCAACAAGAAACAAAAGCTACTTAAATGTGGGCTAATCTTTTTTAATTCTGGTCAAAAATATCGAGGTGTGTTTGTCTTATAGTTTTGGGTAGGATTTTTGAAAAAGTTAAGGGTGCGTTTGACTCCCTATTTTTATCCATATTCCCAATCCTATTCTCCAAATAATGTTTGGCACACTATTCCAGAAATATTACCCTATTTTTTTAATTACTTTTAGACCCCATAAGGTTATTAATTTTATCTATTTTTGAAATAACTGATATCGACAAAGTACATATATATTATTCTTGGTTATAATAAAAGTTCTCTCTGAATTTTATGAAATAACAAAAATTCATTTCTGTAAAATTGAGGCGTTTAATTTCAGTGAATATTATATTTAATAATATTCAGAAAAATACCTTTTCGTTAAAACTGAAGTGTAAAAAATATGAAGACTCTGGCCCATGCAGGTCTCGAACCTGCGACCTTCGCGTTATTAGCACGACGCTCTAACCAACTGAGCTAATAGGCCCTTGTTGACAAATTCAAAATGTTCTTAAAAATCCAAGTAAACTCAATGATACACCAATAAAAAATGTTCTTCACTGGTTATTATATCATGTTAAATACTATTAAATACTAAAAAAAAAAGTCTTAATGTGTTTATTCTAATATTTTGAGAGTATTATTATAATATATTTACATTTTGGCTGCAGTTTGGAGGATACAAGAGTCCATCAACAGAGAATAAGCAACAAGAAATTAAACAAATTGATGGTAAATTTTGAGGGAAGGCTTCAAGTTGATTGTTCAAAGGCATAGACTACTAGAATATCTATTTGTTTCCAATCTCAAATTATTTGAAATAACTACAATTATTTGTTAATCATATTTTTCGGAATGAATTTCTCCATTTTTATCATATTAATTATCAGTACAATGTTGTCTGAATTCATATGAACATGAAATTTATAAACTCATAAATTAACAACATAAAACTTGTAACATTTATTATTATTGTTTGGTGATTAGCTGTTATGTAATCTATTTAAAATATTCACTAATTAATATTTCATGGGTTATATTAATTATGATATTATTATTTTCTTAAGAGTTATGTGTTTTTTCAGCTATCCATATAAATTATATTTTGTTTTGAAATTGATGATGAAGATCGAAAATATAGGATCAAGAGGCAGTGGATGAAGAGTGGCTTCCTCTTCTTCTTCTTTTTTTTTTTTTTTTTTTTTCTGAAAAAATATTTTTTTTAAATGACTGATAACTACATATGTAATTATACTTTGGTTATAATAAAAATTCCCCTGAATTTTGTGAAATAACAGAAATACATTTCCGTTAAAATTGATGTGTTAAAATAAACGATAGGATAAAAGAATAATTCATGAATAATTATTAACTCCTAATAGTGTAAGTTTTAATAACTTCTTAACGGTTTAGATGTTTACTAATGATAGGGGGTTTTTTTATTATTTTAGAAACTTTAGGGGATATTATTATTTAATAATATTTCAGGAAAATACCTTTTCGTTAAAATTGAGGTGTTAAAAATTAAAATATGAAAATTTTTGGCCCATGCAGGTCTCGAACCTGCGACCTTCGCGTTATTAGCACGACGCTCTAACCAACTGAGCTAATAGGCCAGTTGTTTTAATTTTAGAGGATAATTTTAAAATGCAAAATATGCTTGGTAAAACAAATAAACTCAATAATGATACATGCACGTTAGACTAAAATCCCAAAACACACCAATAAAAATTTTCTATGGTTTCTTTACAAGTTCAGTTCATAGCTTCCTAATGTTATACGATCGAATACCCGGGAATCATAGATGACAATAAGTAGTCATTGTAAACATTTTGCCAAAGTGAGAAAATCTTTTGATTGTATGGACACGTGTGCGTTGTTCAAATCATGACGTGTGTGCAAGTTCAACATTGCATCAATATATTATATCTAGAGGATGAATGAAGTCAAATAGATACCACAAGGTTTACTAGACCTTAGAGATGCTGTCAGAAAATCATGGAATTTATGCATGTGGGAAACTATGATAGCCGACCTAAGCGAAACCAATCAACACAACGATCGGTCGAAATGCTGGTCAAGGCCCTCCTTTTATCCCACACACACGTACACCCACACAGATTCTAACATCATCTAAAAGGGCTAGTGAATATTAAACAACCACATAAATAGAGAACATGAATATAAATGAAGAACATGTACATAAATAAAGAACAAGAACATAAATATTAAACATGTTAAAGAACATAAATTAAAACATATATGGGATCTTTTGCTATCTATAACATTTTCAGAGTATTACAACACCCTTGAGGTTGAGGGAAACTTAGAAATATGAAAGAAACATGGAAGAATGTAAGTGAAGATGTGTAGAGAAGAGTGAGAGAAATAAACAAAAGTGTTTGCAAAGTTTTACAACAAAGTTCCTCCTCCCTCCCGNCGGATCCATTAAGTAATGGATTCTTGAGGGATTTCCAAAGTAACATATTGTTCTTGGGTTGTGGCTGGAATTTGACACTTGTCAAAAGTACTAGTCTGGACATACTCTTTGACTGGCTTTCTGGACGGTTTGACAAGAGTTTTAAAGGTTTTAGACAAAGAAGACGAGGACTTGGAAAAGACTATATACGGATTTACAATGGGAGGGATAGTGTCTTGAATTTTTTGATTTTCTGGAGTATAAGATATTTCATACAAACTTTCTACCTTAGAAGAAGATCTAGATAAGCTAGTATTTATGGGAGCAGTAAACGTAGATAAAGCTTAAGAGGATTCCATGTGCGTAAGTTCAACCTCTTGGATGTGTAATATCACCTCAAATGATAAGGATAGCGCAAGACCCAAATATTAAATATAAAATCAAACATAACTTAATAAACAGAGAAATAAAACATAACCAAAACTTAAAGGAGCCAATATTCGAGGGGAGGTAATCCTCCACACATGCAAAGATTGGAACCGATAAGTAGCTTAAAGAAGCCAATATCCGAGGGGAGGTAATCCTCCGCACACGCAGAGATTGGAATCCATCAGCGGTTTGGCTCTGATACCACATGGGATACTAGACCTTAGAGATGCTATTAGAAAATCATGGAGTTTATGCATGTTGGAAACTATGATAGCCGACCTAAGTGGAACCAATCAGCACAACGATCGGTCGAAAAGATGGTCAAGCCCTCCTTTTATCCCACACACACGCACACCCACACAGCTTCTAACATCATCTAAAATGGCTAGTGAATATTAAACAACAACATAAATGGAGAACATGAATATAAATGAAGAACATGTACAGAACTGAAGAACAAGAACATAAATGAAAACATAAATATTAAACATATTAAAGAACATAAATTAAAAGCATATTGGGATCTTTTGCTATCTATAACATTATCAGAGTATTACAACACCCTTGAGGTTGAGAGAAAATTAGAAGTATGAAAGAAACATGGAAGAATTTAAGTGAAGATGTGTAGAGAAAGTATGGAAGTGTAGAGAAAATATGGAAAGAAAAGTGAGAGAAAAAAAACCAAAGTTTTACAAAGTTCCTTCTCCTCCCCGAGAAGGTGAAAGACTTTATTTATAGATACCAGGGATACAAGCACTCATAAACTAACCTTTTTTTTTTTTTTTTTTTAACATTAAGTAGCCTACAATTGTTGACAAAACAAAAGCTTACAATACTTGACTTTTTTACAAAGGATACGGGAGATATTACATAGAGATGGCAAATTGCCATTTAATCCATTCCTGTTTTACATAAAGGACACCACTATTTATTTTAGCACACAAGGTCTTTAATCGTCTGACAAATTGGTAACGTGCCACGATTCTTCATCTTGGAAGTCGAGACAACCCATTGATTGAATCCAGTCAGTAGGGATTTGTCGGGGAGATGTATCTAGATGAGTATCTGAAGAAATGTCTGGAATCTGAGATGTTGGCGTTGCAAATGTACTTAGTGCATGCACGTATTGTTGTTGCCTGGATTTATGGAGATAATAATCACGAGACTGCTAAAGCTCTTCTTCCTGTACAGTATCTAGCTGTGAGTCCGGATACCACCATTCTGGATAAGATGAATTGTTATCGGAATGAGCATTGATGGAACGTATGCATGTCTGTTTGGCTTGGAGTAATTTCTTAGTGTAGTCTGGAGGAAAGAGTTCCCACGGAGCATCATCGTGAAAGGATGGCCATATTGCATCTGGAATGATCTGATTTCTTTCAAAAAGGATTTTTTGAATTGATCTAGTCTCAACAGGATGATCAAACTTATGATGGACGAGGTCATATGGATACGACCGATGAAATGTGACTTGATACTATGAAAAATATAGCTCATCAGATCTGATGGAGTGATGTCTATGAAAAAAACATGATAGACCATGCCGTTTTGGTAGACATAAGACTTTTGTACTGGGCAAGTTGGTAAGCAAACACAGATTTTCATTTGTCTAGGGTTTTGAACCATCGGAGAAAAGTCATCAAAAAGCGTAATTCAGGGTTTGAGGTTGACTGATATTAGGAAATTATTTTCAACATATGATGGATCGGAAATTGAATGGCAATGTGGTATTGGTGTAACATATACCAAAAGAACCATAATAATTCTTTTGGAAATATGATATCAAGTCCTAGAGGTAAACAAAAGATTTTTGAAAAGGAGAAATCTGGATGGACCCCTAACATATCATACATGGATTGACCACATTTTTCAATGCATTGAAGTTGGTAAGAAAACATTATTGTGGTAGCATTTTCATCAATGGTACGCATTCGAATAAGGTCATCGAATTCAGGAGGTATGTCTGGAGTATGGTTTGATGAAGAGGATAATGAACAGGAACTAGACTGGGTTAATGGTTGGAACATGAAACTTGGAAGAGGTTTGGATCTAGGGTTCATGAAACCAACTTGTTTCGGTTTAGGTCTGGATAAATAATCTGCAATGGTGTTGGTGTGACCTTTGATATGCTGGACGGTGAAGGAATATTTACTGATCCATTTTGCCCAGTGAAATAACTGCTGATGCGTAACATTTTTCTTATGGAAACGAAGCATTTGATCAAAAGACTTCATATCCGTTTCAACAAAGAAATGATGTCCAACAGGGTGGAATTCAAACCTTTCAATGTCATTTTTTACTACTAATACTTCCTTGAAAGTAGAATGATAATGCTTCTGGTGTGGTTTGAATTGTCCACTCTTGTATCCGCATAGATGTCGTACCTTGTTGTCATCTTGTTAAAAATGTAGTGCACCCCAATGATTGTCACTAGCATCCGTCTAAAGAATGCGTTTCCTTAAAGAAGGAATCTTCAACGGCTGTGTATGGAAAGATGCACACTTGAGACTCTTGACTGCATTTGTCTGCTTTTCAGACCACTCTGGAGGATGCTTCTTAAGCATCTGGGAAAGTGGAGTAGTGAAACGAGAAATGTTGGGAATGAAACTGCGCATGTAATTGGCAATTCTCAAGAATTGTTGTATTTCTTTCTTGGTTGTGAGAACATCTGGGAATTTTTGCAATTCATTAGCAATATGAGGTTGAAGATCATACTTGCCATTAGAAATCACCGTACCAAGAAAATCAATCTTTGTTTGTCCTAACTGCATTTTCTTCTCAGAGAGCATGATACCATAAGTGTGGATGATATCAGCAAAGTCACGAAGAAGACGTATATGAGATTCCTCATCTTTTGAAAAGAGAAGGATATCATCAATATAAATGAGACATGTATGCAGAAGGGGAGCAAAAATCTTCGTCATGGCTTTCTAAAACAGGGAAGGAGCGACTTTAAGTCCAAAAGGCATGACTGTCCACTGGTAATGTTGATTGGGAATGCGGAAGGCAGTCTTATGACAATCATCAGGATGAATTCCAAGTTGCTAAAATCCAGCTTTGAGATCAAATTTGGAAACCATCTTTGCATTATGGAGATTTGCAAAAAGAACTTGTCTAAAAGGCAGAGGAAATTTATCATCACGGAGAAAGAAATTCAATGGCTGATAATTGATAACAAGTCTGAGTTTTCATCTAGCCTGTTCTGCCCGTTTATTGACATAAAAAGCTTCACATGCCCATTGAGAGTGTGTGGGTTCAATCAATCCTTGAGATAAAAGCTGAGTACATTCTTGTTGAGCTAGACTGAGATGTTTTGGTGACATGCCGGAATGACTAGCTTTAGTGGGATTGATATCTTCGCTCTTGATGAATGGAAGACGAATAAAGAAATTTGAATTCTTCCATAATGGATGAGCACATTTAGTGAGAAAATCAGCATGAGAATCTGCGCAAAAGCGGGAAATAAGTTAGGTCTTGATTTGCTCAATAAGATTGCCTTCAATCTTGAATAAATTAGGCTGAGTGGTCCAGGATTGAAAAAACATCTTGTACCGAACACCATCAGGGAGTATTCTGAGTTTATTGAGCTTAGAGTAAACATCAAAACCTAGAGCCACATCTTTGCCAGGTAGATCGGAACCAAGAACTTTATGAAGAGTGAAACAGCCTGGGAAAATTTGGATTTTAATGGGTTTGCTGAGCAGATGAGTGTAGAATATTTCCTGATGAGGTTTCCACTGAGAGGCTGGAAGGATCTTAGGGTTGATAATAGTACGAGTAGCACCAGTATCAAAATATGCTATGACTGAAACGGGATTTGAGTATTTGGTGGGGAAGATCTGAACTTTTACTATAGGTATGTGACATGAGAAGGCTAATGATGGAAGGGATTGTGGTGCTTGTTGGATATGGTAGAAATAGTGGCAATAATCTGAATCAAAAGATTTAGTATCAGTGGCTGCAAACTGGAAAGAAGTGTCTGAAGTGGGTTCTTCATCCATGGAAAACCAACTTTCAACATCATCATCAGAAAAATCTATATTGGTGAGCTGAGAAAGTTGTTGCATCATTTTGACTAACTGCTTGGGCTTGTTTGGACAATTTTTGGTAAAATGACCCGGGCGGTTGCACAAATAACATCGATTAGACCGTTTGCCTTTGCATTTTCTTTTCCGAAGAAACTTGTGGTGCTTGAAACGTCAAAATTTATGTCTAGCCGAAGCATTATGTAGAGAAAACTTGATGCGTCTAGAATGAAACTTCTTCTTGGTAGGACAAGAACATGAGCGATCTGATTTGCATTTGATCTTTAAGCCTGGTCTTTGACAAACCTTTGTCAGCTGTTTAGAACGCTTCATATAATCATCAAAAAATTGTTTTTGACAATAGAGCTTTTCCAGATGAAGAATAACAAACTGATAAATTTTGCCAAGAGAAGTGGATCCAAGTTGTTTGTTCTGGGATGCATAAGCTTGGTTGCTTCATGACTTAGGGATTCAGGAATAGATGCCAAAAAGGCTTGCTCCATGTTAGGATCATCCATACCCCTAAGTATATGATATCGTTTTACCATCTCTTTCTAATGCCTGTCAAGATCTTTCTTTTTTAGAGAACAGCATCACATCTTGAAATATTCTTCTCTGACCTGGTTCTCATAAAGGTGAGGTAATCCACAGAATTCATCATACAGAAGATACAGAGCTTGGTTAATATCTGGCATTTGGATAAACAAATTTTGTCTATACTCCTGAAGACTTATCCACCAATCACGGAGAATGCCACCAAATCTAGCTGTAAATTGTGTAAGTATAGTAGAGACTTGGGCATTTGGTTTCAGCATCTCAGCTTGTAACGAGGCCTGAAATTCATCCATCCGAGCTCTCCATTTGTGTAGAGGAAGATCGTCGACGGTAAAAGTGTGGAGCTTTGCTAAAGCTATATAAGAGTCACGTTCAGCCGTAGTATGATGAGATTGTCGATACATAGGCGGAGAGTCTGGAATGGAATCACCACCTTCAGGCATCTCATCATCAACCTCAGAAACAATAGGTGGTCTTGACGATTTAGGTTGATGGGTCATCAGTTAGGGATAAACATTAGGATGTTGATCAGAAGTATTACTATCAGAGTCAAAGCCACTTTCAAATGATTCATCAGTCGAAGGTATATAGGCTTCTGATTCTGTTTGGAAGGTAGATGAGAATCTTAAGAAATACCCGAAGCGGCAAGACGTTGCCTTTCTGCCATGTCTCTCAAAAAAGAGCTCATAAAATTTGAAGAGACGGGATTTTTTTAGGAGTCAGGATTAGCAGAAGTTGGCGGTCTTCCATTATCATTATGTGTGTTGGAGCCTTATCCTTAGATAAAGGACGATGAGGCCTAATAGATGGAGGATCTGAATGACTGGAAGAGAAAGAGTCTGAAATACCAGCGGATGGGGTCTACGGTCCAGCAGAATACTTTTCTTGCTTCTTTTGTTCTCGTTCCAGCTTGATCTTTTCATCATGTTCTTTACGGAGCTTGGAATACAACTGTTCAGTGTTGCCAAAAGTTTGAATAGCACTAGAAGGTATTTGAGGTGAGACCAAAGGTTGGCTAATTTTTGGAAAAGGGGAAAAAGAGGGTTGTGGCCATACTGTTGTGGAGTCAAAGGGGTTTGGTACCAATGACATTTTAGGGAAAGTCTATGGTTGTCTGAGTTTTTGCTTAAGATATTCCTGCTGAAGCGAGGCCATTTGGGTTTTTAATGACTTCATTTCTGCTTCCTTCTGGAGAAACTGAGCTGAGTAGCCATGAGAGGTGCTGACAATGTGCATTAATTCCGGATGGAGCTGATCAATCCGGTTTTGGAGATGATCAATTTGTTTTTGTAGCTGAGAAATCAGCATAGTTTGGTTCTGAGACTGAGAGTCCACCTGATGAGCCACCAAATCTAGTTTTTGTTCAATTCTGGTAATGGTTTTGTTTTGGGCTAAAGCATTTTCAGTCTGCCAATTGAGAACTATTTCAGCTTAGGAGAGTTTGGGTATGGATCCATCAGGCTGTATAATTTTGGAAGGAATCACTTTTGGTTGTTGAGTGGCAGTTTCTTGAAGGGAAGGAAATTCTCTGTCATAATTGAAATGATGTCCTATCTTTGTGGGCTCAGGAGATTGGATCATCATAACGGACTGAACAGGTGGAGTATGAGCAAGGGGTGAATGGGTTGGTTTATTTTCTTTGGCAATCCACCTGAGAGACTGTTGATAACATGGTAAAGGCTGTTTGATGTAAGGTGATTTAGTAGGTTTGGATAGTTGTAAAGGTGATTTAGGTTGAGGTTTCAGAGGGATGTCCCATGAGGGATTATTGGATGGTGAATCTTTCCTGACTGATGGAGAATATTTGACATAATAGTCAAATTTGCCAGACGGTTAACTAAGAAGACCAACTTTAGGATCATGGTCTTTAAATCGGAAATGAAGATCTGTTTGACTGCAGCGAGCTAGCTATTTTTTCTATTTGAAATAGTTTCGTCTTGGAAGATAATGCTCATCTATTTCCCAAATAGGATCATCAAGGCATTCCGTCCATTGGCAGTCAAGATCAAATGGGGTGTGACCAGTGACTAGATCATATTGATGATATACAGGAGCACTAGATTGCTGAAATGAATGAATGGAAAGTCCAGGTGAATGAATGGAAAGTCCAGGTTCCCGTACTACTGTAGTGGGTCTGACCGAAGTAATCATGAATTGAGTTTGTTGAAAACTCAAAAGTGGAGCACTGGGAGTTACTGGAGACTTAAATCTGATAGTTGTCGTTCTGTCATTGTTATCATGCATGGTAGATTCTGTAGAAACCACCGGAGTTTCTTTTTTATTAAGAGACTCGTAACTCATCACCCAAGAGTCAGGTAACAATTTAATCAAATCATCTCTGGAAATTTGCCTGGGAATATTGATGCAGTGAGGAGTATTCTGAGAGTCAACAGTAAGGAGCAGTGCATCAGTAGTTGTAGGGATAGCGAGATCAAGAGCATGGTCTTGGATTCGCCAAATCATTTGGTAATGCAAAGTAGCTGCAATACTCCCTGGATTTAAATCTGCCCCAATGATCTGTAATTGAACTTTAAGAGCCTTTGAGTAATGAACATCAGAGAGGGACATGTTGAAATTAGGAAACATTGTCATAATGATTGTCCCAGCATTTAAAGTTGTCTGTACTGTCCCTATACAAGCTTGTTGATATTGGACAAATCTGGTGTCCAATAAATCAATTCGAACAGAGACTGGGAGTCCTTTTCTGCCATGTTAAGATCGGACGAGCCGGATAGCGCCAAAGTGTACATGAGAGTATCCTTCACGGATCCATTAAGTAATGGATTCTTGAGGGATTTCCAAAGTAACATATTGTTCTTGGGTTGTGGCTGGAATTTGACACTTGTCAAAAGTACTAGTCTGANTAAGTCTTCAGGAGTATAGACAAAATTTGTTCATCCAAATGCCAGATATCAACCAAGCCCTGTATCTCCTGTATGATGAATTCTGTGGATTACCTCATCTTTATGAGAACCAAGTCAGAGAAGAATATTTTAAGATGCGATGCTGTTCTTTCAAAAAGAAAGATCTTGACAGGCATTATAAAGAAATGGTAAAAAGGTATCATATACTTAGGGGTATGGATGATCCTAATATGAAGCAAGCCGAGCATGGTCTTGGATTCGCCAATCCATTTGCTAATGCAAAGTAGCTGCAATACTTCCTGGATTTAAATCTGCACCAACGATCTGTAATTGAACTTTAAGAGCCTTAGAGCAATGAACATCAGAGAGAGACATGTTGAAATTAGGAAACAACGTCATGATGACTGTCCCAGCATTCAAAGTTGTCTGTGCTGTCCCGATACAAGCATGTTGATATTGGACAAATCTTGTGTCCAATAAAGCAATTCGAACTGAGACTGTAAGTCCTTTTCTGCCATGATAAGAGAGAGCTAGCCGGATAGCGCCAAAGTGCACATGAGAGTATCCTTCACGGATTCATTGCGTAATGGATTCTTGATGGATTTCTAAAGTAACATATTGTTCTTGGGATGTGGCTGGAATTTGACACTTGTCAAATGTACTAGTCTGGACATACTCTTTGACTGGCTTTCTGGAAGGACGGACAAGAGTTTTAAAGGTTTTAGACAAAGAAGACGTAGACTTGGAAAAGGCTGTGTAAGGATTTACAATAGGAGGGATAGTGTCTTGGATTTTTTGATTTTATGGGATATAAGATATTTCATACACACTGTCTACTTTAGAAGAAGATCTAGATAAGCTAGTTTTTATGGGAGCAGTAAACGTAGATAAAGCTGAAGAGGATTCCATGTACGTAAGTTCAACCTCTTGGATGTGTAATATCACCTCAAATGGTAAAGATGGCGCAAGAGCCGAATATTAAACAAAACATAACATATGAAATAGAGAAAGAAAACATAACCAAAACTTAAAGGAGCCAATATCCGAGGGGAGGTAATCCTCCGCACACGCAGAAATTGGAACCAATAAGTAACTTAAAGAAGCCAATATCTGAGGGGAGGTAATCCTCCGCACACGCAGAAATTGGAATATTTTAAATTATACAAATTTTAAAGTACATATAAATTGTATATATATACAAAGTTGTATTAAGATAAAATTAATAATTATATTTATATAATTATTAATATCAATTATAAATAGATGTTATTAAATCATTCATCTAACTTGAGAAGATCACCTAAATATTATATGGTCTAATTATTTTTTCAGGATCATCACCTTATACAATTGATATTATTTCTACAGACATATCTTTGATATTCGATGTCAGTATTTTGTAGTGAATCGTGTATGATATTTAATATCACCTGAATATTATCAAGATCAACTATTTAAACTCAAAATTTATATTGATCTTCTGCAATTTCTGTAACTTATATTCATTTTCAAGTTACGTTGCGCAGGTATGTTAATTATATATATTTTTTTACATTATTATTGGTTTTTTTTTGTGTTTTAAATATATATTTTCTATATTAAAGTTTATTTATATTGAACTGATAATTAAAAAATCAATAAATAAAATATCCACAAATTGAACTCAAAGTTTATATCATCACGGTTCTTCTCAAATATGTTACTATTTGACATTTGCTACCAAAGATTAAAACTTTATCAAGAAAAACAAAAAAATTTGCAGGATAACCCATTGGGTATTATTGATAAGTTTATAAATTAATCAAAGAAAGAGAAACCTTGTTGAAAAATGTGAACTTTTAAGCAAGAGACTTATAGAGCCCAGGGAAAAAATTAATTTTGGTTGTTGAGAAGAGAAAATGAATTATTATTATTATTTTAGAAATAAAAAAAATTAAGGATGTTGAGAAGAGAATTCACATAGAAAGCAACAACAACTCCAACAGTATAATCTGAAGGCAACTTAATTGAAGCATTGAAGAAGCCATGAAGATAAAGGTCCTATGACACAAATCCATTTGCTGCAATTAGAATTGACCACCACCTATAGCAAAAAAAAAAACATTTGATGATAGCATCCAAAAGTTATGACTAATTTACTAGTGACTATTCAGTGAAAATCGAGAAATATGAGAAACCAAAATATGTGTGATGATAAAAAGAATGGTTCGACAATAGGGCTACAGTTATCTAAATTAAGTGTATAATATATCAAATTAAAGCTCTGTCTATCTAGTTTCTAAAGGTTAAAACCTCTCATCAATTAGATTTTAACTGAGAAAATCATGGTCAATTTACTACTGACTGTTCAGTTGAAACCGAAATGTGTGTGATGATAAAAAGAATGGTTCAGAAGTGGAGCTAAAGTTATCCAAATTAAGCGTATAATTTATAAAATTAAAGCCCTATCTGTTTAGTTTCTAAATATTCAAACATCTCATCAATTGGAGTTTTATTGAGTAAGTTTTACTACTAATTGTTCAGTGGAAAGCTAAATATATATGATGATAAAATGAATAGTTTACTAAAGCCACATGTTTTAGCATCAAACATCGGTTGATATTTGTTAAATAAATGAAAATAGTTATATTCAACAACAAACTCTTTTCATGATATATGTATGTAACATAAAAGATATATCAAAAAAAGATAGAACAATTACAATTAAAACTACATATCAGTTTTTGTTTTCCTTTAAGGATAATAATAATGGTTCTTCATATTATAAATGATTTACTAAAGCTACATGGTTTGGCAACAAACATTAGATGATATTTGTGATACAAATAAAATTTGTTATATTCAGCAATAACCTGTTTTCGATATATGTATGTAACATAAAAAAATATCAACAAAAAGAGATAGAACAAATATAATTAAAACTACATATCAATATTTGTTTTCCTTTGTCATCACTAAAATTCAATTGGTTTTATGTGTGTGATGATAAAATAAATAGTCCAGCCCCAGGTCTATAGTTATCCAAATTCATCATAAAATATATCAAATTAAAACTATATCTTTCTAGTTTTCAAATATTCAAACCGCTCATCAATTGGATTTTTATTGAGTAAGTTATGACCAATTTACTACTAATTGTTTAGTGGAAATCGAGAAACAGGAAAAACCGAAATGTGTGTGATGATAAAAGGAATGGTTTGGAAGTGGGGCTACATTTATCAAAATTAAGTGTATCATATATCGAATTAAAACTTTATCTGTCTAGTTTCTAAAGATTCAAACCTCTCATCAATTGGAGTTTTATTGAGCAAGTTATGGTCAACTTATTGCTGACTGTTTAGTGGAAACTAAAATGTGTGATGATAAAAGAAATGGTTCAGAAGTGGGGCTACAGTTATTCAAATTAAGCGTATAATATATCAAATTAAAGCCCTATCTATCTAGTTTCTAAATATTTAAACCTCTAATAAATTAGAGTGTTATTGAGCAAGTTATGATCAATTTACTACTGATTATTCAGTGGAAGTCGAAATGTGTATGAGGATGAAAAGAATGGTTCGGAAGTAGGGGTTATAGTTATCCAAATTAAGCGTATAATAAATCAAATTAAAGTCTTGTCTGTCTAGTTTCTAAAGATTCAATCCTCTCATCAATTAGATTTTTACTGAGCAAGTTATGGTCAATTTACTATTGATTGTTCAGTGGAAACTAAAATACGTATGATGATAAAATGAATGGTTTACTTAACCCAAATTTAAGGGATTATCATAGTAGGACTGATAAAAAATATTTCAAATAACACCTATTAATTGGAAAATGGAATCAGCCAAAATTAATTCATTTAACATATATACTCGCACATTAACATGACATATATAATAAATCATTCATATAACAAATTAAAATATACGAATGTTTTTACATAAAACATATTCAACGCAATTGAACTGTCTCTATTAATATAAATATGACACATGCTCATAGTTCGGCTTACAATAGGATCATCCTCGATTTGATCTTAGTAAAGTACATGAACATTTCCTTGAAAACAAACATAACAAAATTTAATCGATCTTCATGTTAAAGAACAATTATTCATTCATATAACAACTGTTACCTGAAAACGAAATCAACAAAAGTTAATTAATCTTCATATTAAAATTGTTAAGGAATACACTTCCCTTGTGGTAGGACTAACACAATTAATCATTCAAATAGATTGACTGAACAAAAACAATCATTCAATCAAATAATAACTGTTAAAATAGTTAGGAGATATACTTACAATTTCGTATTAAAATAGTTAGAAGATATGCTTATAATTCAGAAGAACGAATCAAAATGACAACTCATTTGACAATGTCAATCGGACATCTTGCCTTTATTCCATGCCAATTCATGAATCTTTGACCTGTAAACAACAACAAAAACATAAATAAATAAAAAATCATCGATTAATAAAATTATGAAGAACATACGTGTTATTGACACAAACTAACATGACCTATAAACAATTAACAAAAGACCAGATGTATTATTGACACCAACTAACATATTGCAATAATACACAACTAAACATACGCCCCTTTTATAGCCCCTTATTTAGACCTTTCGAATGCCAACACAATTAAATACAAATTGATTACGAAGAAAGGTTTGCAATGTCAATACAATGCGTGTATGTGATCCAATCTTATGTCTATTTATTTAGACTTTGGAATACCAATGTAGTAATTAATATTATCTACATCATCACCAATAAAATTCAACCATATGGCAATCACAAATCCAAGGTGTCCTTATGGTTAGACTTTTAGAATGCCAATACAATGCACCTATATAATTAGTATTATTATTAATTATTAATACAACGATGCAATGCACCTATGTAATCCAATTTTTATGTCTATTTATTTAGACTTTGGAATACCAATGCAACAATTAACATTGTCTACATCATCACCAATAAAATTCAATTACATGACAATAACAAATATAAGATGTCATTATGGTTAGACCTTTAGAATGTCAATGTAATGCACCTATATAATTAGAATTGTTCCCATTTTTTAATTAATTAATAATTATAGATGGAGTAATAAATACCAATCTAATGTGTCAAGATAGAGCCATTTGATTGGCTTGTCAATCCAATGTGTCAAAATAGAACAATTCTAGAGCTTCCAAAATGTGTCACATGGCGAACAATCCACATGGGTATTCACGGCGAACAATCAGCATGGGTATTCATGGCGAAAAACTAGCATGGGTATTCATGAATCTTAGAGCTAAAAATATCTCATTAAACGACACATGCAACGTGGCAAGAGAGAGCAACTCTAGAGCTCCAAAATAAAACAATTTTAAAGCTAAAAAAAGAAAAGAAAAAAGTGTCTTACGTGTCACTCAAATAGGTATGCTTTTACCTTTGGATTTAGAATACTAAGCAATTAATATCTCTCTACAACATCACAAATAAAATTCAACCACATAGCAACCACAAATCCTATGTGTCAAAATAGAACAATTCTATGAGTTCCAAAATGTGCCACATGGTGAACAACTCGCATGGGTATTTAGCTTTATATATATATATATATATATATATATATATATATATATATTGTTAGGACAAAAATCGCCTTGAGCCTGACGAGGCCTAATAACGAAATAAACATGTCACAGCCCAAGGTCTCAGCCCAATCCCGATTGAGCTTACGTTTAAAATCACCTTGTGAACTACCCACTCTATTAGTTGAACTATCCTATAATTTAAGCTAAACTGGGTTTCAGCCCATTAGCCTGCAACAGTCCATAAATAGGAAATCAAAATCCCATTCTATTTTCTCTTCTATTAAGATTCCAAATCTTACTCAAACTATTAAACTTAATCTGATAAAGTCAAGAAATTCTTTTTCTTTCCTGATAAGGATTATCTCCCAAAATAGGACTTAGTGTCCTACTAGGATTCCAATCCCTTAGGTTCACTACAAAGATAGAGGTCTGCCTTCTCTTTAGGAGAGGAATCTCCCATAGTCAATCTACACCACTCAAAACCATCTATTTGCTCCTAAAGTTATTGCTCCCAAGAACCCGACGCCTCCGCCATAGTCCTAGCTTCCGACAAGAGTCTTGGTAATCATTTTTCTCCTTAATTTTTATTAAATAATATCTCTCAGCCTTGCCAACTTGAGCGTCGAAGTGCCTACGGCGAACACCATCTCGGTGTTTTTCGTAAGCTTCACGCTTGTCTTTTCATGTGTGCAAGCCTAGTGGATTTTCAGTGGCCTCAACCTCACAGGATCATGCCTTATTTTCATGATGGTAGATTTTTTGCATCTACAGTTTGGCGCCCACCATGGGGCCCTAACAATCATCCAGCTAGCAACGACCTGCTCTGCATAGACAATCAAGTCATGACTGAAAACACTGAAGCCCCCTCAACATGTCCCCACAGCCCCAATCAACTTTTTTCTCGCAATCACAGTTGACATCACCTCCATGGTTTTGGTCGACTCCGCTTTCTTAGCTTCGTACCTGCACTTTCGTTTGGCCCAGAAATTTCCTTTTTAGGATTCATTACGTAGGCAGGAGCACATTCATACTAAGAGACCTGACATCTCGGATCAATTCGAGAACAAATGCCCAACTTACCATTCAATACTCTTTGTTCCGCTCAGTCGTCTTAACCGAACGAAGGTGCCAAGTAGAGCCACTTCGCGCATCTCCTTATTTTCCACTTTGCCCGGACCTTTTCACCGAGTCAAATCAAGCTCACATGGAAGAGGTTGCCAAAATGAATTATAGTGTACTAAGTGCTTTACATGAGAATGAAAAAAGACCAAAAGGGGAAATGTCTCGCAATCAATCCTTCATTCTTATCTTGGCAAGTGTTTCTGCTTTCTACACTTTGCCTGGCTATTCCTTTACTAGGTTGACGTCAATATCGCGGGCCATCCACCATTCAGCACCGATTTGACACATTTGACACCTCCTCGTCTGCAGCTGACTTGGCCTTGCACCACTTGGTCAGCATGTTGGGCTACTTTGAATCTTTGAAGACCTCACATACTCCCTCTCAGGTACCAGCAAGTACCAGCCTCTTCATATTCATTCTCGTTCTTCAGCACCACATGATCTGACTCAGCTCAAGCTATACTTAAAGCACCTACAAGACTTCTCTTGGCTTGACAAGTTCCTAAAAAGTTATTAAGAACTAAGGCTGTTCCCACCACTCTATCCTGCCGAAGTTTAGCAACAATACAACAACACCACTTGGCTTTCTCAGAGTTAACAATTATTTAGCTCTGTAAAGTGGGCACATTCCAACCAGCTTTTTTAGGGGAACACTCAGCTTTGTTCCTTACACCACAAACCACTACCCAAATCCCAAAAGCACGAGACCTTTTTTTTTTTCCTTTCAAAGCAAACTGAAAAACCACTCAAACAATGCTTAAATCCCCTCTCAAACGAAAAGATCTAGAATTGACATCACTATGAACATCTTCGGCGGCCAAGAAATCCCATTACAATGCAAAGCACACAACGGAAGACACCCATAAAACCAAAGAGCACACTATACCCCTCAAAGTCTAGCCTAGAAACCTTCCGGTATTTTCCAAATCCAACAAAAAGGGATTTACCTTGAAACCTGGCGGATTAAAACAACGGGGAACGCACTTTGAAGGAAAGAAACGAATCCTGGAGGAAGAAGCCTCTCTCTCATTTCTAACTTTGAAATGAAAGTGGAGAAGAAGAAGCAAACTTTGAAGAGGAAAGAGTTACCAAAAGTGACTACCCCATCAGAAGAATGAAGACAAATGTCACCCATGCTGCCATCATTGGAAGTCAAACCTTCACACTATCTCCCCAAGTCAAACAAGAGTTTTGAATATCTCCAACAACAATCACTTTATTCAGCCCGTCCTTGTCACCCCCACACATCGTGAGAGCATCCTTAGTTTCAGTATCCAAAATCTCCAAATCTTCACTCACACGGCACAACTTAACGATCTCCCTCAAATTGTAAACGAATAAAAATTTCACTCGACACTAGCTAAGAAGCCACAGTCCTAATCCAAGAAACCACATGTTGATTTGCTAGGAATCTTATTCAGCACGACTCGGAGGACTCTTTCTAAAGGTTTTCAACTCACTCTACTCGATCGTACACTCCCAAGCAAAACCACCAACTCTCACAACCAATGAAAGAAAAGCAAAAAACCACTCGGCTCAACCTTCAGGGTCGAGTCGATCCTGGCAAAACACATATCAATTACTACACTCGGTCTCCTACTTTGAGTCAAGCCTGGAGCAAGACACTAACTCCTAAAGTTTTCCTCTACCATAGAGATTTTCGTTAATTCCCCCTCCGCATAAACTTATCCTTCATTTGGCCTTGCATGAGCACGCCAGGTGTCACTTCTCCACTCAACTCGGTCAACCTTACCGAGTCAAGCAACGTAAAGCCAGCCTTTTAGAAATGCCAACAATTATCTTGCTTATTAACTCAAGCTTACGGTTTCCTATTAGCTCGGCTTCCTCAAGAATTTCACTTACAACTTTGTATGGAGGCATCGCATGTTATAAAAGATAGTTGGTGGCTCATCGATGGGAAAAGGTCGCTGTTTGAGCAAAACTATGCTATTGGCTATGCCTTGCTGGATCCAACATGGGCTGTTGAAAACAATACGTCAACAACCATTAGTAACATAGATGCGTTGCTGCATGCTTTCTTCATTAATCTCCCGCAAGAATTGCTAAAAAGGATGCATGCCATCATTAAACACCTCCTACCTTGACCCTCTCCTTCGCTCTTTCAAACTTTTGACTCTTTCTTTCTCTCTAACGTTCAATGAGAAAGTAACAAAAAGACGAAAAGAACACATGTAGCAAATTGCCATTCGCAGCAACAACGGCAGTAGGAAAACTTATAGCTTGAACGGTCGTAATCTTCTCAGCAACCAGGTATGCAATCATCATTTGATGTGTGATTTTCTTTGATTCAATCAGCCTCTCTCTAGTCTGCAGCAGAACCATCAATCATTTGTTCAACAATCCGACACAACCCATGACTCAACCGTACCACAATCAGTTTGTAGGTCGGAACAATAGCAAAAACAACATATATTAATCCCCTCCGGTCAAATTCGAATATGTTGCCTCCACCAGTTGGAGTCTTTCAAACTCACGAAGGCCTTCCTAAACATGTTCATGACTTTTGCATTGACACGAGAATATATGCTCCAACCAGCTTCACTCAGCTAATAAGGTTTAGCAACACCATCAGAAACCCCACTCGGCAGTAATAACCAAGTGAGAATATTTGCTGGTACAATGCTAGCACTTGAAAGGGAAAAGATGTCTCATTTCAACTCAACATGTTAGGCACCAGTACATGACAATCGGCTTGTTGCTTAAAACATGCGCGCTATGCATGTCTCTTCTCTACGTAAGATTATTCTTCCATTGGTCTTGCATCACTTCTCTGTACGACTTGTTACTTGATATGTGCATGACATTTTCCATTTGAGTTTTATCTTTCATTTGGTCTTGCACATGCACGTCATTACTTCTCTTATTCAATTTATTGTGGATAACTGCATACTATGCAAAATACCATATGAAGTTGTTTCAAGTCATCTACTATGTTCACCTTTAATTGATATACATCAACTCGGAAGCGAGGCCCGAATTACATCGACAATCGGTCACACCAACAGGGTCTCGGTTCTTGGCATCTACAAATTTTTTTAACTACAATTGATTTACATCGACTTGGACGTGAGACCCAAATTACATCAACAGTTGGTCACACCGACAGGGCCTTGGTACTCAGTAGCTATAATTTTTTTCAACTACAATTAGTTTACATCAACTCGGCCACAAAGCCCAATACATTGATTTTCAACTATAAGTCGGTCACGCTGACTCGACCACAAGCTCCATACAAGCTCCACTTGGCATACACCATCTAATCATCAACATTAGCAGAGCTAAGTGGGAGGTACGCATTGCCATCTTTAAGTGATTCGGTAAAGGACTATGATTCACACATTCTTACAGCTATGGAAGGAACAATATACTCTCCAGGATACTCAATCTCCCCACTCAAATGGGTCGAGTGAACATCCATATTTCTCCTAACTCAGGTTGGTCGAGCAAACTTTTCCAACTCAGGTTGGTCGACATTTATCTCCTAACTTAGGTTAGTCAAATAAACCTCTCCCAACACAGGTTGGTCGAGCATTCACCTTCCAACTCATGTTGGTCAAACAAACTTCTCCCAACTCAGGTTGGTCGAGCAAACTTCTCCCAACTCAGGTTAGTCTAGCATTCACCTCCCAACTCAGGTTGGTCGACATTTATCTCCCAACTCAGGTTAGTTGAGTAAACCTTTCCCAACTCAGGTTGGTCGAGCAAATTTCTCCTAACTCAGGTTGGTCGAGCAAACTTCTCCTAACTCAAGTTAGTTGAGCATTCACCTCCCAACTTAGGTTGGTTGAACAAATACGTCCCAACTCAGGTTGGTCAAGCAAACTTCTCCTAACTCAAGTTGGTCGAACAAATATCTCTCAACTCAGGTTGGTCAAACAAACTCGTCTCAACTCAGGTTGGTCGAGTGAACTTTCTCCAAACAACGGTCCATCCGACCAAACGAGTTGTTAACACTGATCTGCTCAGTCTGCATTCATTCAATTAAATCTACTCTCTAAGCTAAATACCCTTTAATTTAGAGAGTGAGGGTCCAACTGTTAGGGCCAAAAATTGTCTTGAGTCTGACAAGACCCAATAACGAAATAAATATATCACGGCCCAAGGTCTCAACCCAATCTCGATTGGGCCTACGCTTAAAATCACCTTGTGAACTACCCATTCTATGAGTTGGGTTATCCTATAAGTTAAGCTAAATTGGGTTTTAGCCCATTAGCCCGCAACAGTCCATAAATAGGAAATTAGAATCCCATTCTATTTCCTCTTCTACTAAGATTCCAAAACTTACTCAAACTATTAAACTTATAAGTCAAGAAATCCATTTTCTTTTCTGATAGGGAGTATCTCCCAAAATAGGACTTAGTGTCCTACTAAGATTCCAACCCCTTGGGTTCACTATAAAAACAGAGGTCTGTCTTCTCATTAGAAGAGGAATCTCCCATAGTCAATCTATACTACTCAAAACGATCTATTTGCTTCTAAATTTCTTGCTCCCAAGAACCCGACGCCTCTGCCATAGTCTTAGCATTCGACAAGAGTCCTGGTAATCCTTCTTCTCCTTAATTCTTATTAAATTATCTCTTTCAGCCTTGCTGACTTGAGCGTCAGAGTGCCTACGACAAACATCACCTTGGTGTTTTCCATAAGCTTCATGCTTGTCTTTTCATGTGTGCAGGCTTAGTGGATTGTTAGTGGCCTCAACCTCACGGGATTAGACCCTATATATATTGGGTTGGGGCTAGCTACGTGGGCCGCTAATGGTTGAACTTTGCACCCAAAAAATACTTTTTTCTAAGTATTCCCCACTAAATATCTAAATAACCCCTCATAATTATTGGATTGTAGATTTTTTTTTTTTTTTTTTTATTTATATTTATATTCCAATATCCCTCATTCTGCTTTTGTTTTGGTTAGTTATACATTAGAAATATTGCATTTTTCAAATCTCTTTCATTTGCCTATTATATCTTTCTAATTATATAAATTAATGTTTTTAATTGTGATTTTTTTTAATTTAATAAACATATTTAGATAAGGATGACAGCGTTATTGAGAATAAACACAAATTTATTGATATGTTTGTTGAAAAGGATAAAGAAATGGAGAGTTGACTAACAAGATTAGTTGAGGAGGATCTAATATGGTCTCTCAAGTTTGAGATCTTAAGACTGCAAATAGGGGTGGCCACTGAAGCTCTTATATGGCCGGTAGTTTTAGGATCCCGGAAGATTAGTTGAGGTATATGCAAATTAGTCCGGGCACCTCCGATCATCAGGAAAAAAAATTGTTTTAAAGGAAGAAATAAATTGTTTTATTGATTTATTTAGAAAGAAAACTATACATTACAGTATGAATTTTATATTAGAAAATATATGTACAGTGACATAAGGATGTGTACCAAATAATTTGGAAAGAATAATGCTACCTTTAGACCACCTTTTACACCATCTATTTACTTCATGACATGGCATATGCCACCTCAGCTACCACATCATCAAGATGCCACGTCACTTCCCTCCAAATTTTTTTTTTTTAAAAAAATTATGCAAAAAAACCCAAAATTTCAAACATTAATTTCCCTAAATCAATTTCAAATCTACCAAAACAAAGAAACCTTAAAAATTTCTCCCCAAAAATCTTCTGAATTTTGAAAACCCAAACAACTCAATCTCTTATCACAACCCATTCCCACGGCATCCAGCGGCCATCCAAAACCAGGTTGGGGTGTTGGTTGTGTGGCTATTGCTTGGGTGTGGATTTTGTGGCTGTTGCTTGGGGTGTGGGTTGTGTGGTTGTTGTCGTTGATACCATGGAGTATGTGGGTTGTTTTATTTTAATCCTCCCCTCATTTTTGGACCTAATATGGGGTATTTTGCTTGTATCATTTTTCGGTTAAATATATACATACTTTTGGAATCAGATGATTGTGTAATATTTGCAACATTCATGTAAGGGGAAGGATATATTATATTGTCCAATGTGATATATTTTCTCGCACAAATTTATCGTAGTACGTTAGAAAGATGCAACATAAGTTTTTACTTATTTTAATTTAGAAATCTGTTGTCAGTCGTGATGAAGTTGCTTGTTTGACAATTTAGGAAGCTTTGGTTTGTGAATTGGGAATTTGTTGCAATCATGTTTATAGATTCTAGCATTAGTTTTAGTAGTTGACTTGAGACCTTGCCTTCTTGTTGATTGGTTTGCTAGGGTGAGGCGTTTTTATCTGCTAGCTCCCATGATGGTGATTGTTTTGTGTTATGTGAAGGTGTAAAGGCTTTAAAGAGTAGTATAGGCACCCTTGATTGCTTCCTTTTTTGGACTAGGGTTTGATTTCTCTTGTAAAGGATTTGTATATCCTTGCTTTTTTATGCTCCTTTTTTTGATAGAGTTCCATTTTTTTTTGTAAATGGGTTCCTCCGCTTAACGGTTTCTCTCGTTTTGATGTAAATTCATTATTCTTTATAAAAATTACCAATTACCGCCCGAAAAAAAAAAGTTTAATGATTATTTTGTCTTCATAGATTTTGGAAAGGGAAAAAAAATTGATATCTTACCCTTATTAAATGTGAAATTTTGCTGTAGTCTTCCATGATGATTTTTTGTTTGTGACGAATAAGTGTGAGGATTTGTGGGGTTGCAAATATGATGAATTCTTGTTTGTCATGAATAAATGTGACCATTTGTGGGGTTGGCACCTAGTGTACTTCAAGTCATGGTCTATTGTCATTCTTTTTAATGAAATATTTTTTGTATGTGTAGACTTGTTAAATAAGCAAGCCCCCACAACCAATCCTAGTCATTTTACACATGGAAGAGTGCAACCAGAAAAAAGTAGATAACTATTCCCCATAATTCAATGTGGTTCAGGTATCCTTGTAATTGTTATCTATTTGTTTTAAGCATTAATATGATCTTAATTCCTTTAATGGTATTATTTGCACCTTTTTTTTTTTGGAATGTTATATACTAATTCTTTGCTATTATAATTTGTGTAATGTAGGGTAATGATGCACAACAAATAGGAGATAGAAGTACTGCGAAAGATGAAGGCAAGCCTAATCTTGGAATGTTTTTTGAATCATTTGATAAGTTTTTCCAATACTATCGGAGCTATGGAAATAAAATGGGGTTTGAAGTTACAATAAGATCTTCAAGGAAAAGAGATGATGGGGAATTGATTTATGCGAACGTTGCCTATTGTTGTGGTGGAAAGCAGGATAATGACTCCAAAAATATCTTTAAATTGCATCCATTGACAAAAAGTGGTTATAAGGCTTGCAATGTTGCCTCTCGACATTTAGATGGTAAATTGGAAATAGTGTCAATCATCTATGAGCATAACCATGAACTCATAAGTCTTAGAAAATCAAGATTTTTCAAGAGCAATAGATTTATACAAGCGCATGTGAAAAGGAAGGTTGAAGTGAATGATAGAGCGAGGATTAAACCAAGTAAGAATTTCAACTCAGTAGTTGAAGCTAGGGGTGTTGAGAATTTGAGTTTTTTACAAAATGATTGTAGAAACTACATTGAAAAAGTTAGAAGGATCCGACTTGGAGATGGTGATGCTTTTGCATTACATAAATATTTTCTAAAAATGCAAAAAGATAATCTCAATTTCTTTTACATTATGGATTTAGATGAAAATGGTTGATTGCAAAATGTTTTATAGGTGGATGCAAGAAGTATGGCCACACTTAGGGAATTTGGTGATGTTGTGACATTCGACACGACATATTTGACCAACAAATATGATATGTCGTTTGCTACGTTTGTCAGTGTTAACTATCATGGCCAATCCACATTATTAGGTTGTGGGTTCATCTCCCATGAGGACACAAAAACTTTTGTTTAGCCTTTTGAATCATGGCTTGCATGTATGGAGAATTCTGCTCCTAAAGCAATAATCACAGATCAGGACAGGGCTATGCAAAATGCAGTCGGGATTGTGTTTCCTGATACAAGACATAGATGGAGTTTAGGGCTACAAAAAAAAGACAGGAAACCGAACCAAACCGTAAAATCGGTTAACCAAAAAACCAGTTTCGATTTCGGTTTGAAAAAATGGCTAAATCGCTTATCCGGTTTAGGTATTTTTTCAAATCGGTTAACCGAAATCAGTTTTTTGAAACGGTTATCCTTTAAAAATTAAAAAAATATATTATAATATATTTGAAAACTAAAAGTCTAAAAAGTTTAAACCTAAGGTTAAAAGAGTAAAAAGCTAAAAGTAAAACTAAATCCCTAAAAAACACTACAGACCTAACTAAATATTTGTTGTCACTCTCACTTACCTTCTCTTCTCCATTTTGCTGTGTCTCTTCACCATTATTTGTGTCGCCCTATGTTGTGTCTCTATCAACATGATTTCTCTCACTACTACCACCATGGCTGGTGTTACTGCAACTAGTGGCGCAGGCATTTCATCACTTTTGGCTTTGAAGCTATCATCAACTCTCTTATTCTTTGCAGCTGCTAGGATGATGGTTATTGTGAACGAGATCTAGCCTTCACAACTTGCAGAAGAGTAACGTAACGCAACAAGTTTGTTCAAGCAGCTCCAGAGACAAATAGAAAATGTCCTTACACTAAGGGTTCCTAATGAAGATGATGTGAAAGAAGTAATGGAGAAAGTTTTGGTGCTTGACCAAGCATACCCACTTCTCTTGCTAGGTAAAATGATAGAGATTAGAGAAGTTCCCTAAAACATTTGAGCCTGCTGTTTGGTGGCCTTCAAATCACTCCTAGACAAACAACAAAGTATATAAAAGTTAGCAAAGCAGCATGAATATGGAGAAAAATGGATGGAGTGAAGATCTTGAAGAGGAAATGAGAGAGATTATGCTATTAGTCTTACAAAGACTCTTTGTAGGAGTCTTTGTAAGACTAATATTTTTCAAACAAAAAACGCACAAATAGCATGTACTACACAAGCTGTAATAGACACTCGAAGACTGTACACACTGCCAAAGGCAGAGATCAATTGCAGCAGCTTCAAAAATTGCACACACTCACAAGCTACACCAGGTGCAACATCTCTTGAGATAACAAACAAAAACAGCAAAAACTGCTGCATCTTCGACCAAGCTAAAGCACTCTCTCCACAACAGCACAATTGCAACATAATCCTACAAAATACTGCATTACGAGCCACATAATCATGTAACCAACAACCAAAAGCTACACAAACTATAGAAAACTCCTGAAGACGTCAGCAAACACACATACTGAACAACCTATGCAAACTGCAACAACCTTCTAGAAATTGCACACACTACAGACAGCATAAAACTGCCACAACACCTCTAACAAACCTACACAAACTATCCGGAATGCAGTAATCTCCCGGAACCTGCAAAAATGCAGATTCTACAGCAGGAACACAACAGGTTTGCCAGCAAACAAAATCTGCAGTCTCCAATTTAACTAAACTCATAGTTAAAAAGCACAAAAAAGAAACAAGAAAATCATTCGTTATAGTCAAATAAAACGAGTCTACTTTAAATAAACACAATTCATTTCCAATTCATTTCAATCAATGTCATTGCACATTACTACAAATAAAATAAAATCAAAGAAGAATCATTTTGAATAGAGCAAAAAGAATAAGGTGGAAGACAAAACAACTTGGTAATTATAGAAATTTTGCAGCCTTTGAGCCCTTAAAAGACAAGCAAATAATTCCGTTGATAGGGCACAACTTCCTACCTAAAATAGTTACCAAAATTTTTTATGTTTGAATCTTTTATTATTGACCTACGAAAACACATCAAGCTGGTGCACCATAAGTTGAAAACATAACAAAAAAGGCAAATATTTGGCACAAAATACATCCTCCCAAAGTTCAGCTTTATTGAAACTAAAATACCAACATACAAGAACCAAACCAGTCGAACATAATCAAACGCAACTAAGAACAAGACCCAGCTTCTATCTGGGATTTATAAAACATTCTAAAGCTCTCCTACAATCCTGTTAAATATTAAGGATCACAAAAATTCAGAAACAAGGAAAAAAAATTCTAGGGTTAATTACATACAACACCAACCACAAGTGTTAAACCAACAATACCAAATCCATAAATGCTTCCTCAACGGAAGAGCTAACGACCTTGAAATGGGCAGCTTCTGGAATCCAAATCAACAAGCAAATAACAAGCATCATTAATTAGAACAATAGTGTGAATCATCCAAATAAACACGCATTGCTTCGATGAATTAATAGGTCCCAAATGCAGAGAATGAAATGATCAGATATTTTGTCTTCTTTTCGGGTGAGAAGTGTACCACAGTTTGCATAGAAATAATTCCCCCCTTTCATTGATGACTGCGGCTGCTTAAATAAAGCAAAGCCTCATACAAGTAAACTGAAATAAAGGGAAACTAACTGAATTGCAATCCATGTAAATAGACACGTAAATAACGTAAACAAAACACTCCAGAAGTTAAGCATAACTCATGCACGTAAATCGATGCATAATAGCATAACTCATGCACGTAAATTCGTGCAAAATCCTACAATTGAAACTCGCACGAAATCTTGCAACTGCCTTGACCTATTCCTGCTCGTCACGACCAGCTTATCCCAACGTTGTGGCCTATCAATTCTCCCCCCATCAAGTGGATCCTTGTCCTTAAGGTCCACAGTTGGAAATATTTCCAGGAGCTTTTTCGTCTAGCCATTTTCTGGTGGACCTGGACCCGATTGAAGGTTGTTTGCTGCTAGTATGGGTGCAGCTTCAAAAGTACCATCTTGCCTTTTTCGAACAACACATCCCCCCTGAGTTGGTTGCTCTCCGGTGACATCTTCACAAATTATGTTGCCGCTGCCATCGTGTCGTTCCAGCATGAGTAGTTGTGGCCCTTGACACTGGTGACCTGCAGTAAAATGCTCATTACAATTAAAACATAAACCTTGAGCTCGCCTCTGCTGCATTTCATCCCAAGTCAGTCGCCAAACAACAGCTACATGTGCGGCATGTGGAAGAGCTAACGGGGCTCTCACTAGTGGTGAAGGATGTACACACATCCCTTGTCTCGATAGTTGCTCATCTTTCATTCGCGCTAAGCTGATAGCCTCCTTTAATGTCTAAGGCTTAAACATTCAGATTCCATCCAAAATGTCCTTTTTTAAGCCACCCCTAAATGTTCCCACAAGAGCTTTTTGCGTCCAACCTCGTACGCGATTGCCCAAGTGCTCGAATTCTCGCTGATAATCACGCAATGAACCATCCTGACGTATCCTTGAAAGGGCTTCATCAAAATCCTCACACTCCAATGGCCCAAAGCGTGCCCAGAGCTCGTCTTCAAAATCTACCCATGAGAGAGCGCGTCCTTCGTCTTGGAACGTCTTACGAATCCACTGCCACCATTGGTTGGCCTCTCCTTCCAAATGGTAAGAGGCTAAGGAAACTTTCTGGGTTTCAAGAGTATTCTGGAATTCAAAAAATTGGTTCACACGGTTGAACGATCATCTCCAGAGAATCTCAAAAATTCAAGCTTCACTGTCTTGGAGGAGACAACAAGCCGTCCCCTATCGTGGCCTTCACAGTGTTGGTGGCCATGGTTTGGAGGCTCCTGGTTTGCAAGCAGTACATCAGAGAAACGGTTAAGAGTTTCTTCCAAATGTCGTAGCCTGTCCGCCATGCCGAGCTCCATCCGGTGTAGCCCATCTTGCACTTCACCGAGCCCAGCCTCCAACAGTTCAATACGCTCTTTATTGGTTCCCATAATAACCTGCTCTGATACCAATTAATAGGTCCCAAATGCAGAGAATGAAATGATCAGATATTTTGTCTTCTCTTCGGGAGAGAAGTGTACCACAGTTTGCATAGAAATAATTCCCCCCTTTCATTGATGACTGTGGCTGCTTAAATAAAGCAAAACCTTGTACAAGTAAACTGAAATAAAGGGAAACTAACTTAATTGCAATCCACGTAAATAGACACGTAAATAACGTAAACAAAAGACTCCATAAGTTAAGCATAACTATGCATGTAAATCGATGCGTAAAAGCATAACTCATGCACGTAAATTTGTGCATAATCCTGCAACTGAAACTCACAAGAAATCTTGCAACTGCCTTGACCCATTCCTGCTCGTCACGACCAGCCTATCCCAACGTCGTGGCCTATCATGAATCAATTCATATAAAAAATAAATAAAAACTGAAATGAAATTGGGGGAAATTGGTGAGGTGTGGCAGCATCTGGCAAGGCGTGGAAATGATGGTTTGAGGCATGTAATGAAATTGAGATTAGATCGACTGACAAATTGTTGAAATTGTTGAGAATTTGATTTTTAGATGAGCGGTAAAAATTGAATGGAAATTGACGCATCTGGGAATGATGATAGCAAGTGGTGGTCGTGGGAGACGATAGCCGACGTAGGTGGTGGTAGACGATGATCGGCGGCGGTGGAGGTGTTAGAGGTGGGTCGACTATGGGAGAGATTTTTCAAATGTAGGGGAAGGGTTCTCAGTTTTTGAAATTGGGAAATTGGCGCATTTGGGAATGACGATAGAAGGTGGCGGTTTTGGGAGATGATAGCCAGCGTATGTGGTGGTAGACGACGATCGACGGCGTTGGAGGTGGGTCGATTGTGGGAGAGATTTTTCAATTTTAGGGTAAGGGTTTGGGATGGTAGAGGTGGCCACTCAATGTAGAAAGCAAAAGAGGATCAGTTTGGGATGGCCATTGGACGACGTGCGAGGGGGTTTGCTCAAAGATTGACATGGTCGGATTTTCAAATTTGAGAGGATTATTTGTTGCATTTTTTGGGGGGTTTTTTTTGGTGAGGTTTCAGATTGATTTATGGTAAAAACTCATTCAGATTGAAAATTTTGGATGAAATTTTTTTGGAATGGGAAATGAGGTGGCATCACACTGATGTGGCATTGCCACGTCATCTGCCACAACATGACATAAGAGGATGGTGTAATTTCTTGGTGTAAAGGTAACATTACTCATTTGGAAAAAGTCCCCTTTAAATTTGGTGCTTGTCCAAGCCTTTCCTTTCTTTATCGGGCCTCAACTTCGACAGTTACGACCCTTTTGTCTACTAGGTTGACCCATTATTATTGACTTTTCAGCCCAAAGATGAAGGAACTAAAAAGAAATTGTAGTCTTCTATTTTCAACACAAAGTTTTGGTAGTGAGGTGTGTAACCAGCTTCTACACATTTGATGTAATATCCAAAACCCCATCTATTTTCAATCAAAACTCAATCCTAACGTCTTAATTATTGCATATCATTCGCCAAAGTATCATCTAGTTGTAGTAATGGTCTATTTTGGGTTGATAAGAGCAATAATGATTTCCCGATTTACTTGGAAACATCCGGATTGGACAATTTCACAAGCTTGCACAAGAAGACCCTAAAAAATTGGGATGGCTGCTGCTGCCTTGCAACTTGCAAGTTCATGTCTTATTGTTGATAGGTTTTAATTACTTACGTTGTCTTTTGATCTCAAATCTTTATGATAGAAAAAGACGATTACATTTTAAATAGAATAATGGTTTATAATTTATCCTCTTTAAATATGATTTTTGTTTTGTAATATTTGGCAATTTCGTAAAAAATAAAATTATAATTAGAAAACAAAATTGATGAGCTGTGCCTATTAAGATTAGCATCAATCTTATTTGTATTACCAACCACGTTTTAATTAAGAATTAAAAAATTGTTTTTGAAGAAAAATTATACAATATAAGATATAATACCTTTTCCTACCAAAGTACAATTTGGACCCTTCTTTATAATATTAAATTTCTCATATACTCGCCCCAATATGAGATGGTAGGTAGCTTGTTTGGATTGACGATGACCATAAGTCACAAAATAAGTACAAGAGAAAAACCATGCAAGAGAGGAATGCTGTTTTAGTAACTCTAAAGACAGCTGTTTTAGTAACTCTAAAGACAAACTTTTGGTAGGTGTGTTATCGATTTCACATAAACCAAACCTCTATGATGTGATTTCAACAAAAAGACGTGTTTATCCCTTAGATTTTGACTAAAACGGAACAAATGAAGTGAGATATTGACTTCACCATTTTACTAATAACTAAATGAGAATTTTATGATACATACATTATGTTGACGGTTGATCACCTACCTGAAGAAATTTATGTCACTTACCCATCTGTGGCTAATCCAGATGGCTAGAGCGAATTAAAGATAATGTGGATAAACGTACGGTCTTAGATTCGATTCTTTATTTGATCATCCACGATTTAAGTGGGGGTCGTAGTAGTAGATTGTTGTGCTAGTCTCCCTAAAAGATTAGTTAAAATACGTGTAAATTGGCTGAAAACTTTGGTATCAAAAAAAAAAATAATAATAAAAAAATAAATAAAAAATTTCAATCCTACACATTTGATGTAATATCCAAAACCCCATCTATTTTCAGTCAAATCTCAATCCTAACGTCTTAAATATTGCATATCATTCGCCAAAGAATCATCTAGTTGTAGTAATGGTGTATTTTGGGTTGGCAAGAGCAATAATGGTTTCCCGATTTTACTTGCAAACATCCAGATTGGACAATTTCACAAGCTTGCACAACAAGACCCCGAAAAATTGGGGTGGCTGCTGCGGCCTTGCAACTTGCAAGTTCATGTCTTATTGTTGATAGGTTTTAAGGAGTTAAGTTGACTGATGATCTCAAATCTTTATGATAGAAAAAGACGGTTACATACTCACATTTGAAATAGAATAAAGGTTTATGATTTATCCTCTTTAAATATGATTTTTGTTTTGTACTATTTAGCAGTTTCGTAAAAAATAAAATTATAATTAGAAAACAAAATTGATGAGCTGTGCCTATTAAGATTAGCGTCAATCTTATTTGTATTACCAACCACGTTTTAATTAAGAATTAAAAAATTGTTTTTGAGGAAAAATAATATATAAGATATAAAATATTTTTTCCTACCAAAATACAATTTGGACCCTTCTTTATAATATTAAACATTTCATACACTCGCCCTAATATGAGATGGTAGGTAGCTTGTTCAGATTGAAGACGACCATAAGTCACAAAATACGTACAAGAGAAAAACCATGTAAGAGAGGAACTGAAAACATAGAATGTTGTTTCAGTACCCTAAAGACAAACTTTTGGTAGGTGTATAATCAATTTCACATTAGAGAAGTACTAGTTCTACAACTCAATCTCACAATTATCTCTCACAACCTTCAACGTAACAACTTGTAATTGATCAGCTCGCAAAATATAATTAGTGCTTACAATTGCTTACAATGTATGATTACAGGGTAAAGACAATAAGCAATGAACATCAACACAGATAAAGTTCATGTAGTCAAGAGTGTTGAGATGTCTTCCTGAAGTTAAATTTAGAATCTGCGTTATTTGAGCAACAATCAATGGGATGACGAATATATCTATAACACTTGCAGAATAGAAATTCCAAATTGATATCAGTATTAACACCAGTTTCTGCAATTAATAGAAACTTTAGGAATAGAAAACCATCAATGGAATATATTCAAAGATTTCCACACTGATGTAAAACAAAGCAGGAAGCATGGTTAAGAATAAGTTCCCAACAAACACTGAAACCAGTCCAATCTAAGCACAATGAAAATCCCCTCAGCTTCGTCAGCCCAACTCTCTGAAGTTGTGTAAAGCCATAGTCACTGTAATGCTTCCTGTGTCTATAGCATCTCTCTCCTTCATTAGGATTAGATTAAGTTTCTCATTTAGTATCCAATTTCAAATTCATGGTAACTCCTCTCTTTGTGTTAAAATTAGATGTAACTTCTTATATATTAGATACAATTTCAAATTCTATTTTTCCAGGTGTGTATCCATCACTCACTGCCCAAGTCCTCATAAGTTCTTATCTTGAATTAAGGTTTCCATACTTAAATCAATTTAAAAGATTAATATAATGTGAACCCTCTTTAGGAGATGAATAAGCCGTACCCATTACACTGTGAAATGAAAAGTTGACCATTTGGATTGAAGTTGATTAAAGTCGACTGTATAAATTTTGGTAGATGTGTTACCAATTTGTTATTCTTTTAACATTAGCTGATTAATATCTAACATATATCTCACTATGTTGCGCGGGAGATCCGAAGAACTTGTTTTTAGGTGGGTTGGACAATTGTTCTAGGAAAAGATTCATCATTTATAATTCTCATTCAATAAAAGAAATAATAGACGTAGACTCAAGATTCAAGATTCAAACTTGTCGAAGTACTTTAAAAATTGTCTTTTGTCATTACTCATTTTTGCTCTTTAAATATTCAATTACTGTTTTTTGTTAAATCACGCACACATTAGTTATGATTCCACCAAGATCAATCGGATTATTCAAGTTTGTATAATTTTTGCATCAACACTCTTAAACGTGGATTAATATAAAACAAATAATATCACTGTCCATGAATGGCATCTTTGAGTTCCACATTTTGCTAATAATTAATAGATAATTTTAATTAATACTCATTATTATATATAAACAGAAAGTTGATGGTAAGTGGTGCGCTACATGATATGAAGGAATCCATGGTGACTTCGAAAATTAAATTGTTTAGACTTTTGTGCGATAGAGTTTTATATGTTTAATTAATTTTCAAAAACTAATGTTGTCCTATCGGCAGCTTTGTTAATAAACGACTTGGAATTCTGTTCCTTAAAAATGGGATCGAGACAGCCTGTAACTTTATCCATCTCTGAACCACCACATACGACAGAACCCACGATCAGATCATCACTATCCTTCCAGTTGATCCATAAACTAATTCTAATTTGCACATGATAAAAATGAGTTCCTATAGTACTGGGACTCTTGATTTGATGACTAAGGTGAAGCTTAAGTCCAAAACACACAGAGCATATGCTTTACAGCAAATTAATTTACTAACTAATAGCATCCAATATCAGTAGTAGGAATACGGTGGCTAGCAGGATCCATATCATATGATTTTGGAAGGATATCATATAACTCTACAATTATATTTATTTGTTCCATGCTGTACTTTGATTCTCTCTTTGAGCACCGACGACGCTAACAAATTTATCTCTATTTACCAAATAAAACCTTTCTAGTACTAGTATGTGGATTTATTGAAGTTTTCTTTTTCTTCCTTCTCTTTAGTTTAACCTATTTATCGTAGAAAAGGTAAAATAAGCTTGTATTGATTGTTCTCTAAACTCACCTGCATGACAATGGCATTGGTATATATCAAGAGATTGAAGGTGCCATTGAGGAGAGAAAAAGCACATATATGAGACATTGAAACTGGCGATAAATGTTCAAGAGTTTCAACGCCTTTAACAAGTAAGAATACAAAATTTTAATTTTAATTTTACCTAATAAAAGAATCTTTGACCAATTCATTTAAGGCGTGCTTAACTACAGTTTACAGGTAGGTTAAAAAACTTAAATAACAAATGCATGGTTTCTCTTGGTCCCCATTGGGGAACTTCTGATTAGTCGTTCGTTATAAATACTCATTAAGTTCATTCGCTTTTGCATACTTCAGGCAATCAAGCAAAGCACAAATTAGCTGTCAGAACTAATAGTAATATTATTACACCGGAAAGTTCAACGTCAAGAAGCACTTGGAATCAAAATGGCTACCAGTTCTGCCAAAGGAAAGAAAATAATTACTGTGTTAAGCATTGATGGAGGTGGCATCAGAGGCCTTATTCCTGGCACTATTTTAGCCTTTCTCGAATCCACGCTTCAGGTACCTCACTAACACAACACACCACACAAAGCCTTTTCTCCTCCTGTCGTTGTCATCTTTCTTATTGGTGCGTAGTTATGTAAATTTCTTCTGTTATATATGAATCTATGCTTTGGCAGGAATTGGATGGACCAAATGCAAGAATTGCAGATTATTTTGATATAATTGCAGGAACAAGCACGGGCGGATTGATAACCACTATGCTTACAACTCCTAACAAGGAGGGGAGACCTGCCTTTGCTGCTAATGAACTAAACAACTTCTATCTTGAGCACTCTCCTAAGATTTTCCCTCAATCTAGGTAATTTGACATCCAAATTAATACTCATCTTAAAGGCTTTTCTTGCATTTTCCCTCAAAATATATTACTAAGTAATAATGGGAGGGCCCGATCTTGCACTGCCACTGCATGGGGATGGGGGGCCAATGGCCCTTCCATCGCGCCCTCACGAACTTTTTGAGAAAACAAAACAATTACTATATGTATTAAAGGAATAAAAAATTGAAGTAACCATAAAGTAAAACTCTTATTCAAGTTTTAATGTGTCGTGCCCTTTCATTATTTGTTCGACTTTAATTTTTTTAAGGTCCATTGGATTCTAAGATATTATGTTTAGAATGATTTAACTATTTCTTACCCAAGATACAAAAACCATATATATATATATATATATGGTTTTTTATCATGACGAACTACGAAAGGAAGGGTTACCTGATGAAAGCTTATTTTTCCGTGGAATCAGTAGCTGGAATTTGTTGAATCCGATTACAAGCTTTGTGGGTGAGATGACGGGACCCAAGTATAATGGGAAATACCTCCGGAAAATTATAAACCAACTTCTAGGAGACATTACTCTCAAAGACACCCTAACAAATGTGGTTGTACCTGCTTTCGACATCAAGCTACTTCAGCCTGTTATCTTTTCAACCAACGATGTATGATACTATAAAGCTGTCCACAAATTTTCTACTTTATCTAATTATACCAAATCCAGTAATTAACTTTTGATTTTCCAATTCATTATATGTATAGGCAAAAGAAGATGTTTTGAAGAATGCTCGGCTGGCTGACATATGCATCGGCACCTCTGCAGCTCCCACCTTTCTCCCAGCACACTACTTCGAGATTAAGGATGCCACTCAAGGAACCCGCACTTTTGATCTTATTGATGGTGGAGTTGCTGCAAATAATCCTGTAAGTAGCTTAACTGGTGAACTTCTAGTTTAATTAGCAAATTATATATAATCCTAAGCGGATGTGGCGTAACTAACAAAATGAAAAATTTAATCTGAATCTGTAGACAATGTTAGCTGTGGGCCACATTTCAAAGGAGATCTTCAAGGAAAACTCCCAGTTCACTGACATAAATCCAATGGACTGCTCACAGATGCTAGTGCTATCACTGGGCACTGGTGAAGCCAAGAAAGAGCCAAAGTATAGTGCAGCCAAAGCCTCCAAATGGGGTTTACTTAGTTGGGTTTATGACAATGGAAGAACACCAATGCTCGACATTTTTACCGATGCAAGCTCTGATATAGTTGATATTCATGTGTCCACAATCTTCCAATCGTCTGGAGCCAAGAGCAACTACCTCCGAATTCAGGTACTAAGATCACGCATATAAAGTCACAGTTTCTACTTGTTCATCATGATTCATGACCACGTGACTACTGTATTTGCTGAATGTTATAATAACATCCTCCGTGTTTAACATTAATTTTCTTGCGTTGTTTTCACACTTGTATAGGTTGACACGTTAACTGGTGATACTTCATCTGTTGATATTTCGACTAAAGATAACATGAATAAGCTTATTGAGATTGGAACGAATTTGTTAAAGGACCAAGTGTCAAGAGTGAACCTGGATACTGGCAGGTTTGAGAAAATTGAAGGAGAGGGCAACAATGAAGAAGCTCTTGCAGAATTTGCCAAACTACTCTCAGAAGAAAAACTGAGGCGCCAAGTCAACTGAAACTCCCTTGATTTTGGGACATGAGAAGTTCAATTTAGTAATGCATGTTTGTCGTAGAAAATAATTATTGTATGAAGTTATGAACTGTTTGCATTAATGTTGTAACTGGGTCACCTTGTAGTTCAGTTATCTACTTGTCTGTAAGGAAAATGGGAAAAATCCAATTGGAATGAAACTGTGTTTAAACTGGGGAGTCATAAAAACACAAGCACATAAACATTAATACAGTATGTTAAGCTATTTAATCTCTTCACATCTTTTAAACTTAAAATACTAACTTCAATGGATCACCTCAATCGACTTAAATGTTGATTCTGCGTGCTGAAGTTTAACTGAGACTGAACTCTCTGAAGGCCAGTGTGGACCTAGTTTAGTAGGCCGTTGACGGGTGGAGGACCGCAAGATGCGTGGTGCTAAGTGCCAGCACCGCAGCTTGCTTGATATCCGTGCACCCATTACAATTTCAGAAAGGTCAATTACAAGAAACGCCTGAAGTTATCTCAAAGCAAATTAACCCCCATTTATTTGACCTTTTTTTTTTTAAACACCGGGTAGTTTAAGAAATGCGACTTAACTCTTGTGTATTTGACATTTTTTGTAGTGAGCAGTCTCTGGTTTCGGAAATGCGATCCTAACTCTCATTTTTTTAATGGATTTTTGCATTTTTCTGTTTAAGTTTGAAGGCAATGTCTCTTTTACTATCCACCCAAATTTAATCAAGCTAACATCCAAAATTTATCAATAATATTGAAAGATTAATATATTTTTTAAAGATTAATTGATGTATTGTTAATTAATTTGAAGGTTGAATTGATGACATTTCTGAAACCAGAGGCTGTTTATACAAAAGAAAGTAAACACAAGAGAGTTAAGGTTGTATTTTCGAAACCAAAAGATGCTCATTATAGAAAAGGTCAAACACATAAGAAGTAGAATAGTATTTTCAGAAATAGTGGGTGCTCATTTTTAAAAGGCCAAAACATGGGGTTTTATTATAAATAAAAAAAAAAAAAAAAAAAAAAAGGGATAGTTTAGGGTTTACCTTATTATGTACAATAAAACCCTACAAAAAGGATGTGCGTTTGGCTTATTGTTTTTATCCATATTTCCAATCCTATTTTTCAAATGTTGTTTGGCACGCTATTCCCAAAATATTAGTCTATTTTTTTTAATTAATTGAGACCCTATAAGTTTATTAATTTCATTAAATACCCCCAGAAAAAAAGTTTAAAAAATAACAAAAACACTCCCACCCACCAATACCTGCCAGATTCCGGCAACCACCGCCGGTGGTAGCCGGAATCTATCACAATAGTCACACAGCCACTGGAAAAAGCCAGATCTGTCGTCAACGACGGCCAAAGAAATGGCTGTCGTTTCAGCCTTTTCCGACCGTTGCAGCCACAGTAGTTCGTAGATCTGGCCTTTTTCGGACAGATCCGTGGTGGATCTGATCGAAAAAGGCCATAACGAAGTGTTACGGCACAGATCAGACCGGTCTGTGTCGTAACGAAATTTTCTGGCCAGATTCCGACGGTGGTGGCCGGAATCTGGCACTGCAGGTGGTGGGGGTGTTTTTATCATTTTATATATTAGGGTCTTTAATTAAATTAGTAAACCTAAGGGTTTTTTCATAAATTTTTAAAGTTTACCTCGTAATACTCCTCTATCCAACAACCCAATACTATCCCCAAAATAATAAACCAAACGCACCCTAATTATTTTTCATTTTTATAATTTCTAAAACTATAGCGGGATTTTGAATATTCATTGTT
>NW_022195220.1:0-66289 GCF_008641045.1 Pistacia vera | reverse complement strand
TAATTAACATAAGAATTTTTTTTTTATTTTTTTTTGTGTTTGACAGAAATTTATTGAAGATTAAGTGAGTGAGAGTTGAAGATTAAATTCTTGAAGCTGAAGTTCAAATTTATATATATAACCATATATATTAAAAAAAAAAAAAAAACCTAATTAGACATTTTGCGATGCTCAAATTTTCATTGGAACAAAATTTCTACTTTGTTTAAGTTTACAACGACGCGGAGATACATTGGAAAAGACCTTTCTTGCAATGCCCAAGAACTTTTTTTACGCTACTTTCACATAGAAAAATATATTTCTTCATTGCATATCATTGGAATAAGGGTTCCAATATCATAAGTATGTGAATGATATCCTAAAGTTCATTTGCTTTTGGAAAACTATATGTTTAAGGGCAATTAGCCTAAAGAGATGGATTGACGAGACATTTTTGAAATCGCAATTGATTACTAATGACAAGCCCAAGGGGTTGGCCTGACGCGTTGGTCACCTTGTGCGACACATTTTATGGGTAAGAATAGGTCATGATTTTCGTAGTTGCCCCTAATGTTAGTGAATCTTGTGTTAGTGTTATAGGGTTTAGCAAAAATATTCCAATCTTAGAGAATCAAATAATCTACCTAGATACATGTTTTCTTATATTTGAATTCATATTGGTTGGATTAAATTGATTTAGATGTTAAAAATAAATGTAGATAGAAATAGATTGAATGTATGAAATGAATACCTTGGCAAAGAGAGTCCAAATGACATCCTCGGTGCATGGAGGAGTAGTATAAGAGCCCATGTATCTATAGTATTTGCGTGACCTAACACGTTAAAATAAAATAAACTGTGTTAGTTTAATGGTTGAAATCGGGAATAAACGCAATTAAAGATACCAACTCAGGTCTGATGGGAACATGTTGTTTGCTCAATCTGTGTATAGTTCGTTTTACCAACTTTGTACCCAACTGTCCAATTGCATTTTATCCGTCTTCGTCTTAGGCATTTCATACAAGTGTCCCTCTATCTACATTTACCAAACCATTACCATATGATAATGTTTTTAATTAAGATATATATATTACAAAATTACACTATGACGCCAAGATAATAATACAAAATTAATATAGTTTTAATGAATTTTATCAATTGTTTTTCATCCATTATCTATCACGTTTGTATATTATATTTCCTAACAATTATTATACGGTACCCTTCTTGTATCAAAGCACCCACATCAATTAAATAATTTTTTATAATTAATATTTCTCTATCAAAGTGTTTAACAAATGTTACTGTTTTATCATTTAAGATTGCTTATTATCAAAGCAACCACATTTATAAAAAGTTTATATTATTTACCTCTTGTGAACATAAAAAATCTCATGTAAAACCCTCTAGGATACAGTAATACTTTTTGATTTGTGGGTACGTTTAATATTAATCAAACTAAAAGTGGGTAAATAAAATAAATCTATAAGTATTACAAGTAGATCTTAATTAAATTAATGTTTCATGTGAAAGACTTGAACAATAATATTGGATCGTTAGCTAATAGCTTAAATTTCTAGATTAAATGGTTGTTTAACTCTTTGAAAGGTATTTGAAGATTTATAAATACCATTTTGATAAGTGGATCAGGTTTACCATATTTGTAAAGCATTGGCCTTCAAATTTAGTTATAACATATATAATTTTTTAAGGAATAATTTGCATCAATTAATTTGGAGATACAAAGAGAGGGAGAACATACAAGACACCATCGGTTTGGTGATCGGAGGGACAAAGCCAGTGCATATGCTTGAAGTTGTATTTCTTACCTTTCTGCACAAAACCTCCAATTTTCTCTTCATATCCTAACTGCATCCAATACAATTACTTAGCCACACAACGTTAATTAAACAGTAGAACATATTGTTCTTCTTTTTCATCAACAATATAATGTAATATGAGGTTTTTAAAGACCATTATCAATACCCAGTATTTTTTTTTAAATATCATTTATTGCTCCTTTCCTAATTCAATCTAAGGGTAATTACACAGAAAACTCATGTTATTGCCGGAAATGCAACCTTAGCTCCAAATCTGTTAGTTTTCTCGGTTAAAGCTAATATATATTAAGGTATAATTGACATATTCAAGGCAATTCAGACTTCTCAACTTTCTAACTAAACCATAATCTTTTTTTACTTTATTATCCCCTCATTTTTTTTTCTTTCAGCAGCCTCGAGGCCAGATCTAGACTCGCATCGTTTTTCAGTGTGCGAGGCTGGATTTAATTAGTGGTAATTAATAAAACTATATAACATTTTGTAACACAATCTTATATGGTACTATAAAATGCTTGATTGATAACTAATATGATAATGTTATCGACTCAACATTACCGTCAAAATTTGGAGATCAGCCATGCACAGCAAAATATTTGTGGAAAGTTTTAGAACAAACCCCAATAGAGAAACCGTGATTAACGAGTGAAGCCTTTGCAGAAGTGGAACAATTGTAGTATATGGGTTCCAATTCTTTGTTGAAGACTGTTTTCGTTTCTTTTAATGTTCACTGGAGACTGAAGTTTGCCCAATGGGCAATTCGAATATGCTGGATTCAATTGTGCCCAGTTGCTAGGCCCCAGTGGTCCTGAGTATCTGAATTTAGGCTCAGGCAGATGAATATGTATCAACGAAAAGGAAAGAAAAAAACAAAAAAGAATTAGGATCCTCTTTTGATATAAAATTTAATAACATATAAAAAGAATTATAAAAGAGATAATAATATCTAAGACCCTGAAAATCTGCAAATCAACGCCCGACGAGCAATGCAATTACCACAGAGATTGAGAAGGAGAAGTGAGGGATCATTGTTCTTTCTAATCTAATCAATAAGCAACCTTTGATAAATTTGTTGCACCATTTAGTATTTAATTATGTTATAACTTTCTTCATCACTAAGTACTGTTGCTATTTTTAGAGAATTGTCTTCCATATTTGGCAGTAAACCTCGAAAGTTTTGGAAAACCTTTATTCCAATGTTATGTTCTTTTAAATATTGGTCATATGACATTTTGATGCCCAATCTATCGTGAATTCTTCCCTTAGTTTTGGAAAAAACCAAATATTATTCCAATTTTTCGAATTCAAGCATTATAACTTAAACTGTGAAAGGACGGTCGGGATTTAATTGAATACTAGCAAATCCTAAATCCCTGAAAATGAAAATAATACGAACAAAGGACAAACAAATAACCACACACTCAAACACAAGATTTATAGTGGTTCACTCTTTGTATGAGAGCTATATCCACTTTGTTGTTGCAGAATTTTACTATGAAGAAGAAGAAAAAAGAAATTACAAGAATCTCTCACAAGCCTCACAAATTGGCTCACTCACTAAACCTTATTTGGTGGCTCTCACTCTCTAATTGTGGCTTTGCCTTCTATTCAATTTGTGATGTCGTCTAACTCTGGCACTTAACCCCTTTTTATAGGTAATACATAAGACACTATTCCTAGTAGGACTCAAATCCCATATCCTAATAGGAATTATATTTTAATTCCTAATACAATTATAATCATATTCCTAATTGTATTCCTAAAAGAAAACAATTCTACTTAAACACAAATTAGGAAAACTCATGTCCTAATCCAACTGTAATTTGGATTAAATTTGGCTTCACAATCTCAACAATCTCCCACTTGGAGACTAATTCAACATGTTTTCAATTCTTCACTTCCATCAGTAGCGACATTAACTTTTCTTTCTTCAAGCGAGAAGTCCAACTGAAGAGTTGTACACAACTTCAGTTTCTCAATGGTAACTACCTTCGCAACCATATCAGCTAGATTTTTACTCCCTTCAATCTTCTCGAGAGCTATAACTCCTTCTTCCAAAACCAAGCATATGATATGGTAACAAATTTCTATGTGTTTTGTCCTAGTAAGGTAGACTGGGTTCTTTGCTAGGTGAATTGCACTTTGGCTATCACAATACAAAATGCTCTTCTCATAATTCTAACCTAATTCTTCTAGGAACCGTTGTAACCATATTAGCTCTTTACTAGCTTCTGTCATAGCAACATACTCTGCCTCTGTAGTAGAAAGAGCAATAATCTTCTATAACTTTGAAACCCAACTGACCGTTGTATCACCTAATGTAAAGACATAACCTGTGGTACTCTTGCGGTTATCAATGTCACCAGCCATATCAGCATCCACATAACCTTGTAGCTCTAAGTCTGACTTCCTAAAGCATAATGTTAAATCTGTAGTACCTTTCAAATATCTAAGAATTCGCTTTACTACTTCCCAATGTTACTTTCCTGGATTGCTCATGTACCTACTCACAACTCCTACTGCATGTGCTATGTCTGGCCTTGTACACACCATGACATACATAAGACTACCAATCGCTGATGCATAGGGTACCTTGGCCATGCAGTCTCATTCATGCTCTGTTGTAGGTGACTAATCTTTGGATAGTTTAAAGTGACTAGCCAAAGGAGAACTTACTGGCTTTACTCCATTCATGTTGAACCTATTGAGTACTTTATTCACATACTATTCTTGTATAGCTTCAAGAAACCTTTGGCTCTATCTCTAGTAATCCTCATACCAAGGATTTATTTTGTAGCTCCCAAATCCTTCATAGCAACTCCTTTGACAATTGCCTTTTTAGCTTGTCTATTTCTTGTTTACAAACCCCTGTAATCAACATGTAATCTACATATAGTAATAAGATGATATAGGAGTTACCAAGTTTCTTGAAATAATAGCAATGGTTTGCTTAGCATATGAGGAAACCGTTATTACACATAAACCCATCAAACTTCTTGTACCACTGTCTAGGCGCATGTTTTAGCCCATATAGGCTCTTTTGAAGTTTGCACACCATTCTCTTCTTTTCTTGTACTTTAAAACCTTGTGGCTGTTGCATATAAATTTCTTCATCCAGTTCTCCATGAAGAAACGCCGTCTTTACATCTACTGCTCAAGATGAATGTCTTCTTTTGCCACTAACCCAAGCACTATTTTTATTGTAGTCAACTTGACAATTGGAGAGAAAATTTCAGTGTAGTCAATGTCTTCTTTATGCTGAAATCCTTTCATGACCAGTCTTGCTTTATGTCGTTTGCTATCATCATGTTCATCTTTCACCCGATAAACCCACTTGTTTTGCAATGCCTTCTTCCCTTGTGGTAGCCCTGTTAACTGTCAGGTTTGATTTGTTAATAATGAGTCTATCTCATCCTTCATAGCTAGCTCCCACTTGATTGATTCATCAACTTGCATTGCTTCCTCATAACACTCTGGTTCACCACCATCAGTTAGTAAAATATAATGTAAAGAAGGGGAGTAGTGGTTGTTATAGTCTTGGAAGATCTTCTAGGTTTAAACACGGGCGTTTGTGGTTCAATGTCTTGAGCTATATTATCTTGATCTTCCTGGTCATTGTCTTGCATGCCATTCATTAGGAAGTCTTTTAAATGAACTACCTTTTGCTTCTTCACTTTAGTGCTTGGATTTTCTAACTTTATGTTGAGCCTATCCTTGTACATCACTTCTTCATTGAATATGACATCTTGGCTCCTTATAATCTTGCAGTTTTGGTCATCCCAGAAACGATAACCAAACTTGGCGTCACCATAACCAATGAAAAAACATTTATTAGATTTAGCATCAAGTTTACTTCTAAGAGTAAAGTCAATGTGAACATATGCTAAACAACCAAACACTCTTAAGAAAGAATAATTTACCTCTTTGCCGCTCCAAACTTCTTTTGGGATCTTGCAATTTAGCGGTACAGAGGGTCCTCTATTGAGCAAGTAGGCTACAGTAATAATTGCCTCAGCCCAAAATGTCTGTGGTAGTCCAACATGCAATCTCATGCTTCTTGCACACTTATTTAGGGTTCTGTTCATCCTTTTAGTGACACCATTTTGTTGAGGAGTTGCAGGAATGGTCTTTTCCATCTTGATCCCATTATCGGCACAATATTCTTTGAACCCTTGATCAATGTATTCTCCCCCATTATCGGATCGCAAGCACTTTACCCATATTTTTGTCTCATTTTCAACAATGACTCTCCACTTTTTAAAAGTATCAAAAACATCAGATTTATTTTTCAAAAAATAAACCCATACCTTTCTGCTAACATCATCAATGAACATCATGTAGTACTTTGAGCCTCCAAGGGATGACATAGGAGCGGGTCCCCACACGCCTGTATGAACCAATTCCAACTTCTTTGCCTTTGGTTTTCTTGCTACTTTGGAAAAACTTACCCTTCTCTGTTTGTCAAACATGCAACCTTCACACAAACTGTGATCAATCGACTTCAACTCTGATAGTTTTCCCTTTGATTGAAGCTCCTTCATTCCTTTCACACTTATATGCCCAAGTCTACAATGCCACAAACTCGAGGTAACATTAGCATCTGCGACTACAACTGAATCTCTGCAACTAAAAGTCACGTAAAGATTTCCAGTTTTATTTCCACGAGCAACCACCATGGCTCCTTTAGTACTTTCCATGCACCACCCAAAAAAGACACACTATGCCCTTCATTGTCAAGTTGTCCAACTGATATTAGATTGCACATTAATTTTGATACATGCCTTACTTTCTGGATTTTCCACATAGATCTGTTTGCCATCTTCTACCTAACATCACCCATACCTACAATATCCAAAGGTTCTCCATCTGCTAGGTATACCTTCCATGATTTCTAGCCACATAATTTTCTAGAATTTCATGGTGTGCAGTGGTATGGAATGAAGCTCATGAATCTAAAACCCAAGAATCAATTGATAAAAGTAAAACATCTTCTACCTCTTTAGTTACGGCATTGGCGGTGTCGTTATTGTTGTTCTCCTATTTCTTTGGTGCTTTGCAATTCCTCTGTATGTGGCCTTTATTGCCACAATTCCAACACTCTATTTTTTTTTTCCCAAACCTGGACTTGCTTCTTTTGTTCCTTGATTTTGATCTTCCTGTGCCTCGGTTTGAATTTCTATCGTAGCACCTGCCTCTCGTTTCAACATCCAAAGCATTCGATGTTATCTCACCCGAATCTTTTATGCGAACCTCCTCAGCTAGAATTTTGTCTTTGACATCTGTGAGTTTTAATTTCGCAATACCTATTGAATTACTAATTGCTACTCTCATAGGCTCCCAACTATTTTGTAGGGAAGCCATAAGAATTAGGGCACGAACTTTTTCATCAAAATCAATTTTTACATATGACAGTTGATTAATAATTTTATTAAAATCATTCATATGCTCTGTCATGGAAGCACCTTCTCTCATCTTAGGATTAAATAATTTTTTCATAAGATGTACCTTGTTATTCGTAGAAGGCTTCTCATACATATCGGGCAAGATCTTCATCAACCCTATTGTGGTTGTCTTCTTCGCCACGTTACTTGCCACGTTCTTGGTCAATGTCAATCGAATGACTCCCAATACTTGTCTATCAAGGAGTGCCCAATCTTTATCTGAAATCTTTTCTGGTTTTTCTCCTAAGAGAGGTAGGGGTAATTTTTTGCCATACAGATGATCTTCAATCTACATCTTCCAGAATACGTAATCTGTTCCATCAAACTTGTTGATCCTAGGTACAAATTCTCCTTCTTCTCTAACCATCGCTTTCTTCCTCAAACCTCGCCCTGATACCGATTGTTGTTGGGATTTAATTGGATATTGGCAAATCCTAAATCTTTAAAAGCGAAAATAATGCGAACAAAGGACAAACAAATAACCACACACTCAAACACAAGATTTATAGTGGTTCACTCTCTGTATGAGAGCTATGTCCACTTTGCCGTTACAAAATTTCACTATGAAGAAGAAGAAGAAGAAGAAGAAGAAGAAGAAAGAAATTACAAGAATTTCTCACAAGCTTCACAAATCGGCTTACTCACTAAACCTTATTTGGTGACTCTCACTCTCTAAATGTGGCTTTGCCTTCTATTCAATTTGTAATGTCTAACTTTAGCACTTAACCCCTTTTTATAGATAATACATGAGACATTATTCCTAGTAGGACTCAAATCCCATATCCTAATAGGAATTATATTTTAATTCCTAATACAATTATAATCATATTCCTAATTGTATTCCTAAAAGAAAACAATTATACTTAAATACAAATTAGGAAAACCCATGTCCTAATCTAACTCTAATTTGGATTGAATNGTATCATCTCTCGATCTCAACCTAGTCCATTAGTTCATTCAATTCAAGGGCCGTTAAGAATCAAAAGCATTAGGTATAATAGTAAAACTTTATGAAGAATTCTTAATAAAAATTAACAAGCATAAATCAATACATAATCAAGAGATTGGGCTACATCTTAGCCCTAGAGAATAAATTTAGTTCATAATAAACATGAAAGAAACAATCATCTTTATTAAAACAATCATCATGAGTTTCTAAGAAAGGAACAAGAAAAACTTCTCTATATTGTGAATCAAAGCTCCAGAACTTCTGTTACTTTTCTTCTCTACAGGTTTTCCTTCTCTTATTCTCCCCCAAAGAATCTTCAAAATAATGCTAAAAGACTTCTATTTATATCCCACAAGGGTTAGGGTTTTATTTTCCTTAATTCTATTTGGTTTAGGACTCTTAACCCTATTTTCCTAAACAAAAACAGATGACAATTTCTTAACTGCTGTGACTGTGCCTTGGCACTGTGCTGCGGCATAGTAGCTACTGGAAAAAGTGTGCCACGGCACTGTGCTGCGACACAATATCTACTGGACAAAGTGTGTCGCGGCACTATGTTGCATCACAGTAATACTTTTCTTCTTCTTGCATCATTCCACTGTTCTTCAGAGATGGTATTTTTGAGCTCGATAACGATGAAATCTGGAGAAGTGGTAAACATATGAAATGTAGACCTTTGAATTATCTTTCCAATGATCAAAGAATCGTTTTAATCTGATTCTACATATTGAAATATTCTCAAAATACCGAGGTATGCTCAAGCTAGAGCGTAATCTAGAATCTTCTCTTTATTTCAAACTTCCATAACTTCTTCAATTCAACTCCGATTCTTGATCCGTTTGTTTCTACTCATCACTCATTCTGTTGCCGACATGATTCTTCATCTGAGCATAACATTTAAGCACTAGTAGCCTGAAAAACACTCGAAAACACTCGTGATCCCGTAAAAGACAATTATGAAAATATTAAGCAACTTTACCAAATTAAGCCTAATTTCCCACAATTAATCCTCATTAACCACTAAATAAATGTGTATTTTCAAGCTCTTATCACCAATAGCACTAGATTTAGAGTCCACAGCCACCAGTCAGCCACTTATTAGAAACCCACAAGACCAAACCAGCCCACATCACTCAACTGGCCCAACCAACCAAACTGGCCCAAACGACCAGACCAGCTAAGCCCACCAAACTAGCCCATACCAATAACCCAGATCCAATTACCAAACCAGCCCAATCCCTTTCTGGTTGATGGGTCAAAACCCTAACCCGACGGGTCAAAGCCCCTACTCGGTTTTCCAAATCCTTTTAGCCGCTACCAATCGATCGGAACTAGGGGATGCTATTTTCTTGTTGGTTTCCGACGGATCTGAGCTTGTGCTCATCAAACAACCCTTGACCGACTCTCATAATTATGCCACTTAGGCCAGAGACTTCTGGCGAGCTTTGAAAACAAAAAATAAGAAAGGGTTCATCGATGGAACCCTTCCCCAACCTACTGACTGCAACTNTGAGGGAATAATGGAGGTTAATCCATTAGAGCCTAATGAGAGATCTCTTAGAGTAGTAAGAGTACCCAAGCATGGAGGAATGGATCCAGAAAGCTTATTACCGCCCAAGTACAAATCAACTAGATTATTCAAACGACAAAGATCATCCGGGATGAAGCCTTCTAGATTATTTCTTTCGAGATACAAACCTAGGAGTTTTTGCAATCGGCCAAGTGTAATGGGAATCGATCCAGTCAATTCATTCATTCCTAGACGTAGGACTGTCAAATTGTTCAAGTTACCGATATCTTCAGCAATGCTGCCCCTGATATTGCAATTATCGACTGAAAATGATTCCAAATTGAGGGAAAGATTACCAATGGAATTTGGAAGGATTCCATCAAGGGGATTTCCCGTCAATTGTAAGATCCTCAACTGTTTGCAATTTGTCAACGAGGAAAGAAAGTTCAAATCTGGAGTAGAAGATCTCAAGTGATTTTCCGATAGACTCAACACCTCCAGGCTTCTTAACGAATCACCTATTGTGTCCGGAATAAAGCCTGAGAATGAATTGGTCCCCATGTCGAGAAAAGTGAGCTTGGAAGCGTTGGTGATGGAAGTTATTCTCCCACTAAAATCATTTATACCCAAGTAAAGTCTCTCAAGATTTGGAAGTCCTAGGCCTGTGCCTGATGGAAGATTCCCAGAAAGGTTACTGTCCGTAAGTGCAAGTTCTATCAATGTTGAGATGTTAAAGATAGTAGCAGGGACAAGGCCTCCTAAGTTATTAAACTGAACTCCCAGAATTTGTAGATTAGGAAGATTTCCGATCTCGTATGGTATTCCGCCTGCAAACATTTAAGTATGCGTTATTGTGTATTTGCAGAAGCATATCAAATATCAAGATTAACAATATATGAAATAAATCACTAATCACATAAAAGACACCATATTTAACGTTATTCGACATAAAGCTTACATCCACATATGAGTGAAAAAATATTAATATTCCAAATTAGCAACTGTATCCCAATACCTAGTAGTACTCTCCGAAGAATAGGCAATTCAATATGATACCTACCAACACCCCAAACCAATAATATTCTTACATGTTGACAAACTTTGTAATGCCCTCACATAATCTTCTCTTCCATGACCTAACGTCAACATTATGAGCTAATAGAGAGCTATAATTCTTTATGGGAAATATCTTCTTAATCCCAGTAGGAATTATATTCTTCGTCATAGTATAGATAAATTACTAATTTTCTGATAGGTTTTTATAAAGAAATACAAACTCAAACTCACAAGGAAACTAAAGGACAAGCCAAAATCCTCAACATGCATAATTATTTTATTATTTTTCCATACTAGTTAAATACAAAATTATTGATGACATTATTGCTCATTAATTTTTAACTATTGGATAGAGGTTACAAGGTGCATACCAGTCAAGTTGTTTCGGCCAAAAGATAGAAGAGTGGCAGACGTCAAGTTCCCAATATCTCTTGGAATTCTTCCTTCAAATTGATTAAGTGATAAAGAAATTCGCTGCAGCTCTCTGCATTTCCACAGATTTTGGGGTATTGAACCATTAAGCAGGTTACCAGACAAGAAAATACCTTGGAGAGCAGGGAGAGTTTCGCACATATTCTCAGGGAGGTTACCCGTCAGGTTATTATATGTAAAATCCATTATGGTTAGGGAGGAAAGGTTGAAAATAGGTGATGGAATGGGTCCTATTAGACGATTAAGTGATAGTAGCAATATCTCCAGGTTCGGGAGATTACCAAGCTCCTGTGGAATTTCTCCTGTAAATTATCAACAAATGTAACCAGATTTTGTCATTAATCAACAAATACGTGACGACTTCTAAGATTTTGAAAGTCTTTTTATTTCTTCGTGGGTGTTAACAATCGTTTAGCTGATTGACAGGAAGTTTCAGTATAAAATTTTTGTATCATGCTTGCCATGGTAACAGTAAAAAAGAAAAAGAAGGATCAGAATGTTATCATATAAGTTTTATTTAAGAGTGCGTTTGGTTCAAAGAATGTTACATTACTGAGAAATGTTGTATTATTGGAAAGATAGATTACTAGGAAATCTTTAGAGAAATGCGTTTAATGGGTTGGAATAAATTAGTGGGTATATTATAATAATATGTTTGGTTTGGAGGATAAATGAGTAAATATGTTATGTAGATTACTAAATTACCCTCATTTTTTAATAATAATATAATATTATTTTTTAAATTACTTCTTTGAACCCCCCTATATTTGAAATTTTACTAAAACACCCCAACCATATACAACTTTAATTTGTAGCAAAATCACCCCCACTCACCTCAAGCCACCGCCGGCAGCCAGCCACCACCATCGGAAGCCATCGTAATGGTGTACGACCAACCGAATATGGCTAGTCGTACGTCGATAAGGCCTAATCTAGCCAGATCTCGTTTCAAGGCAAAAAATCTGGCCTTTTTACGGCCAGATCTGGTTATTTCTAGCCATGGATCACAAATCCATGGTCGGAAACGTCCTTATCGGCACATGGCCAGTAAGATCCTGCCGATCTTGTACCGATATGACAACTTTCGCCGGCCGCCAACGGTGGTGGCTAGTGGCCGGGGGTGGTCTTGGGTGATTAGGGGTGTTTTGTTAACTTTTAAACTTTTTTGTGGCGAGGGTGTTTTAGCTAAATTCTCAAATGTAAAGGGTCTGAGTAATTGTTATTTGGTAGACATATGAGGGCAAATGTGTCCGAAATGATAAAAGATTAAGAGCAAAATAGGGTCAAAATTAAGATTACCTCAGTAATCTTATAATAACACCTTTTGGGAAGGTAATCTGATTATCCCTAATATTACCAACAGTAAATACTATTTGTAATAAAAGATTACGTAATATTTTATTACTTGACAACTAAACGAGAGAATCTTAAAAATTAAACAAAGATTATATGATTAATCTTATATGATCCCGAACTAAACACCATCTAAACAAAATAATCAATTACTCATGCTCATTAATATCCCTGTCAAAGGCTAGGAAAAAAAAAAAAAAACTTTGCTAGAGTGCATTTATGTTAGTGTTTTTAGATTTGGCCCTATCGTTTATTTTTCCTATATTTTATATTAGAGAGAATTACAATTTCCCACCCAAGGTTTGGCGTAAATAATTATCCCACCCAAAAGGTTTCAAAAAAACAATTTCCCACCCATCGTTAAAATTCAGACATTAGTTTAAACGGCAAAAGGGCATTCTCATCAGTTTTTAAAATTACNCGATTAGGAATTATCCACCTTAACAAACATTTAACTCTTCTCAATGTCTTGTTTGTTCCCGCCTTCCGTTTTAATCTTATATCTGTCTCTAAACTATGTCATGATAATGTATGTGTTTTAAATTTTTTTCCTAACAAATGTGGGTTTCAAGACTGTTTGACTGGGAAACTAATGGGCTCGGGTAAAGTTCATCATAGTCTATATTATTGGATAGGTGATTTTGATGCTAAAAATTCTACCTTGTATTACTGATAATAAAATTTCCCTTTGTAATACAAACATTAATAAAACTCCTTTTATTTTGCATCAACATTTGGGTCATAGTGCCTCTATTCCCCAACCCAAATGCCCTGTTTGCCCTATTGTAAAGTAGTCTCGCACTACATTTCCCAAACACACACCCGCCACCACACGCAATTTTTCTTTAGTTCATATGCACATATGGGGTTCATATCACACAACCAATCACTCTAGATTCTTTCTAACCATTGTTGATGGCTTTTCTCGGGGAACCTGGATTTACCTTATGCAATCTAAAACACAAACACTCACTCACATTAGAAATTTTTTGTCCATGGTCAAAACCCAATTCGAACTTTCAATTCAACGCATTTGAACTAATAATGCTTGGGATTTTTTTAATACTCACTGTTCCACCCTATTTTCTTCTCTTGGTATTATCCATGAAAGCTCCTATGTTTATACCCCTCAATAGAATGACATAGTTGAACGGAAACATAGACATCTCTTAGAGGTCGCTGGTGCCTTAAAACACCAAGTCAACACCCCCATCACCTTTTGGGGCGAATGTGTGGTCACGACTACCTACCTAATCAATCAGATGCTGAGTCGAGTCCTCTATGGTAAGACACCCTATGAGCTTCTCTTTGGAAAGCCACCTACAATTGATCATCTTCAAGTATTTAGGTGTTTATGTTATTTTACTAATCTGGGGGGCATGACAAATTTTCTCCTTAGGCCATTCAGTGTATATGTATGGGCTACCTAATGCAGCAGAAAGGCTATAGATTATATGATCCCGCTTCAGCAAAATTCTTGGTTTCTAGAGATGTGATTTTTCATAAAGACATATTTCCTTTTATAGACAGTTTCAACTCTGGCAGTAATCTTCAACAGTCTTCACCTTTTTTGGAAGATCCTTCAGTAGAATCTCAATCTGGGTCCTATTATACCTTGCATCCCCTTCATGATCAGGAACTCACCATGACAGACACAACATTAACTCCCACGTCTCCTAATTCTTCTTAAGAGACACAACCTTCCAGTCCATCTCCACCCTTGGACACACTTCCTGTAGTCCCTGTTCTCGCTCAAAGAAGATCCACCCAAGCCACTCATCCTCCTATTTGGACAGCCAATTATGTTTGTCCTACCCTTCAAACTACCACAGGTACTCCTTACTCCACTTCTAACTATGTCAGTTATGACAGACTTTACACTGCCTACATGATCTGTGTTAGTCAGATTTCTACCCAACAAGAGCTTTCATGCTATTCTGATGTTGTTTCCCATGCACATTGGCATCAAGCCATGGTCGATGAACCCAATGCTCTTTCTTAGAACCATACTTGGTATCTTGTCCCCTGTCCTCCCCACAGAAGACCTATTGGCTGCAAATGGGTTTACAAGATCAAGTATCGTGCTGATAGTTCAATAGAATAGTACAAAACTTGTCTCATTGCCAAAGGCTTCACTCAACAGGAAGGGTTTGACTACCAAGACACTTTTTCCCAAATGGCTAAGCATGTTACTGTTCAGACTTTCTTATCTGTTCTTACCTACACAATTAGACTCTTCATCAAATGGATGTTCATAATGCCTTCTTGCATAGGGATCTTAATGAAGAAATTTACATGGATCTACCTCCAGGACTACGCAGATAAAGGGAGAATCCGGTATGTCATCTACATAAGTCCTTGTATGGTTTGAAACAAGCATCCCGACAATGGAATGCAAAATTCACAAAGGTCATAACGAAGATGGGTTTTACTCATTCCAAGCATGACTACTCTTTCTTCACATGGCGAAAAGGTACTTCCTTCATTGCCCTCATTATCTATGTTGATAACATTTTAATTACTGGGAATAATGAGGATAACATCAATACCCTTAAAGAGCATCTCAATAGACATTTTCATATAAAAGAGTTGGGGGACGTATATCTTTGAGCCAAAGAAAATATGTTTTAGAACTTGTTTCTAACTTTGGTTTGTCAACATGCAAGCCTAGTGTGATTCTTGTGGAACAAAATACCAAACTCACGTCTCAACAATACGACCAAGAGTAAATGTGCAAAACCAAGTACCCGAATCGGTTTTGTCATTTTAATCGGGTACCCGAATATTCGGGTACTCCTAAAAGGGTACTCGAAAACCAAACCAGTTTTTAGGGTATCCAGATTTTCGGGTACCTGAATACTCAGATCAGTTTTCAGTTACCCGGTTTAAGGCCCAAATTTTAAATGGTTAATTAAAATTTTAAAGGGCATAATCGTAATCCTTCTCCAATCTTCTATTTCTTCTTCGTCTTATTCTCCTCCATTTGATCATTTCTCTTTCATCATTAAATTTTTCTAGCGACCCTTTTCTTTTTCTTCTTCTCCCTTTGCTTTTCTCATTCTTTTTCATCTTCTCAATTTCTTTTTCTCCTTTTCTTCTCTTTCACTACTTTTCTCTTTCTTTTTCATCGTCTTCTCTTCCAAATCTTAATAATATTTAGGACAAAGAAACATAATCTTGGCTCCGTTTGTTTTGTTATTCCTATCCATATTCCCAATCCTATTCTCAAAATACTTGTTTGTTTTATTATTTGAGAAATAGTATTCTATTTTCTTAATTACTTTTAAACCCCTTAAGTTCATTAATTTAATTAAACACCCCCTAGAAAAAAAAGTTCAAAAATTAACAAAAACACCCCCACCCAGCCATAGTTGCCAGATTCTGGCAATCACCGAATCTGTCACAATGGGGCAGAAACAATCGGAAATGGCCGGTAATTCACCGATCTGGCCTTTTCCGGTCAAATCCACACTGGATTTGGCCAGAAAATGCTAGATTTGGCCGTCAGCGATGACCATATCTTTGGTTGTTGCTAACGGCCAAATCTGGCCTTTTGCGGCTGTCGAAGGCCAGATCTGGCCTTTTCCAGCTAGATCCACCACTAATCTGGCCGAAAAATGGCGTTACGATGCAGACCAGTCAAGTGGTGGCCGGAATCTGACACTGTGGGTGGGTGGGGGTGTTTTTGTCATTTTACAAAAATTTTATATATTGGACTGTTTAGTTAAATTAGCAAACCTAAAGGGTTTTTTTGTGAATTTTTAAATTTTACCTGTAATAATCACCCTATTCAACTACCCAATATTATTCCCAAAATTCTATCCAAAATAACAAAACAAATGGACCCCTTAATATCCAGTAAGTAAACCCACATGCATGACACAACATCACTAATTGAACTCATCTCTTTTTAACTCAACTCAACTCAACATAACACAGAGTCACATTTACAATACACCAAAACCTTTACAAAGGTAGCGACAAGCCTATTAGAAACAACAATATGGATCTGCTACCCACACAAAAGAGCAAAGATAGAACCTATAGGAAGAATTGAAGAAGATGTGAACTGGAGTGGAGAGTTAGAGAGAAATTTGTGTTTTAGGGTGAAATTAATTTAGGGCTTTTGTTATGAGTCAAACAAAAAAGGAAAAAACTATTTTAATTTTTAATTTTTTTAATAAAACTGGGTTTCGGGTACCCAATTGTATTTTTAATAAGACCCGATACCCGAACGAAAATTCCAGTATCTGATGAATTACTACCTAAAACCGACCCAAATTTTCGGGTACCCAAAAAATTTGCTTCGGTTCAGTTAGCATGTTTGATTTAGGTAGCAGGTAATTTTGGATAGCCCTAACCAATAGATAGGTTCTTCAGAAGATGATCCTCCACTAAGCGACCCATCCCACTATCAGAGGCTTCTGGGAAGACTCATTTACCTCACCATGACAAGACCTGACATAAGTTACGCCGTTCACATATTGAGTCAATTCATGCATGGGCCAAAACAGTCTCATATGGATGCAACACTCAAGGTACTAAAATACTTAAAGGGATGTCTCGGCCTAGGAATCCCTTTACCACGAGATGGGAACTTTGACATCACAGCATATTGCGATTCAGATTGAGGCACTTGTCCTATGACTAGAAAGTCTCTCACAGGGTTTTATGTTAAAATTGGAGGATCCTATCATGGAAAACAAACAAAAAAAGTCAACAATATCACTATCCTCAATAGAAGTTGAATACAGGGCCATGGCAAAAACAACCTATGAGATTGTTTGGATCCTTGGGTTATTGAAAGATTTAGGAGTACAAACAGGAAAACCAATCACTTTGTACTGTGACAATAAAGCCGCCAATGATATCATAGCAGATCCAGTTTTCCACGAAAGAACTAAACATATAAAGATTGGCTGCCATTTTGTACAAGAGAAGATTTAGGAAGGGATTATCAAAACCAGGCACATACGAAACCTCAGAACAACTAGCAGACATTTTCACAAAGCCTTTATGCAGTCGTCAACATTCATATTTATTATACAAGCTTTGGGTTTTTGACATATATAAACTACCAGCTTGAGGGGGAGTGATGAAATATGGAAAGATGAAGATATTTATGTTGGAATCAAGTGATTACTGATATGGTACTTATTTGGTTAAATGTTGTAATATTCTGTAATTAAAACTTTATTGTATTATTGTATTTCCTTTACTGTACTCACAGCCGGTGTATAAATTGGTTATTGTACATGTTACAAATTTACAAGTAATACAATTATAGAATTCTATTCTCTCTATATTCTTGACATTCTTCAGCTCTTCTCTGCTACTTTTGCAAGTTCTCTTTCTATTGGCAATCTTCGGTAGTGTTCTGCCTCTCTTGCCTTCCTTCCAGTCCAAACTCTATTAGTTTGCTAGTGTTATAAACTTTTAGAAGATCATACGGCAGAAAACATACTTTCGAGATTAATAATATAGGAATAAAATCACACTACACAAAGAAACACGAATATTTAAGTGGTTCTGCATAACATGCATACATCCACAGATGAGAGAAATTCATTATAATTTCATGAACATGATATATAAGAGCACACAACACCATAAACCCGGTACATAATTAACAGAATAGAAATAATCCTAGTTTCTAAGCATGCTCAACCCAGTACCTATAGCGGAAATAATTCTAATTTCTAAGACACTCTACCAATGATGTTTAGTAACCCTTACATCAATTACCTTGTGTTATCACATTTTCTCATAATTTTGAATTAGTTCTCACCCCTATATTTATAAGTAGTATATGTGACATTCTACTTCTAATAAGATTCATATTTCAATTCTTGATAGTACTTTCATAATTATATTCATATTTACAATTATATTATTTATTAAATAGATTTTTTAAACACATACAATTTTACATAGGAACAAATAGGAATGCGAGCCACTATATCCAAAAATAAACATTGAAGAGAACTAGCAAATCAAATTTGCTCGCACCACAAGAAAATGAATATTTTCCGATGAGGCCATCTCCGATGCAGCAATAACTCGTCAGAGTATTGTCCATTTCACAGCGTCGCAACAGTGCTTTTCCGATATGTTTGTGCCAGAAAACATGACTATCCACAATGTCAAATTGTTCCTTGATTTGCTGATTTATATCTGATTTGTTGCCAACAAGCTTGGATTTCAATTTAGAATCAGGAAAGTAAAGCATAATTTATGACTATGATTATTATGAAAGATCCTCAGGCACGTGAAGTAAATTATTTATTTTATTAAACGTAGTTTTGCAAAGGTCAAATTGTTTATCATCGTCATGCTTAGTTCTACCGGAATGAAAATGGCTTAATAACAGCTCCAAGTATGACAATTCCTTTCTTCAAACGCTTACCGAATTCGTACATAGAGAATTCAATGTCCCCGGAATCCATATACGTAGTTGTAAAGGTACCAACTAGGATCTCTATCCATTGGTTTTTCGGCCTTTTATTCAAATATTCTTTGCGAACTTCAGATGTTTCATTTGGGAGGAAGAGTTTGAGGTTCACTGGATCTTCCCATCCATTTTGAGCTTCGTCCTTCATCATTAGGGTAAATGAAACTTGGTAAAGAGTGGCTGGAGTGAGGTTCATTGTGTTGAATTTCCCTTTTACTTCAAAACTCTGTGAATCCTGTAGTTCAGCCACATCAATTCGAGGAGAAGAGTCGAGTATTATAGAATGAAGAAACAAATTTCCTTTAGGGTATGAGAGTTCCCGTGCAAACAACATGAAGCAATTCTTATGGGACAACATATCAACCCAAAATTTCTGCAAGAATAATACAATAACCATGAAAATGTAATACAGTTCACCGCAGGAAAAACGATTTTTTTCGTCCAGCTTTCTTCTGACACAAAGATGGCGTCAGAATAAAGCACCTTTACCGACACAATACAACGACGAGAAATCTGATTTATTTTTTCAGTAAAAATTATAGTCGAGATACTCTTTTTAACCATGGAGATGATATAGATTACTACAGGAGAAACATGTTTTTTTTACCAGCATTCTCCCGACGCAAAGATGAGTTTTTTGCGGAAAACTGGGGCCGGGATAATCTTTTCTGCCGGTGAAACGTTAACGATTATAAAGCTTTTAAAATCTAGACAAGTCATATAGATTTGGGTTAAATTTTAAAAAAATTCGGAGATATTCTGATCTGAGAATTTTAAATGACGATATATATTTATAAGATATGACTTACCTTTTTCATTTGGTTTAAGAAAACTCCAGAGTAGAGCTGATCATATAGCTTGTCTATGGAGGAGGACTTGTCAACCTGTGAGTCTGCTTCTCCGAGAATGGATTCATAGTTGTGTGGGAGCTTCACTTTTGTTTGAGAAACATCATGCGCCATCTTCTAATCACTCTTTCCCTCTTGCTAATGTTGAAGATATTCATTAATTTCTACATCTTTATAGAAAAATATTTATTCGGTGATAAGGCATAAATTAGCTTATTGATTCCTTGATATGAACATGTCAGCTGGGTATTTGGGCATCTTGAATCACCTTTTCAAAAGGATAAAATTAATCAGATTCTCAGCCATGGCCACCACTTAGGAACATATATGCTATATATCATGCTGATTACGTCTTGTTTATGTTGCGTAAAGAATTAAATTTCCAATGCTATATTGCTTTGTGTCTGCATCTGCCAGGTTCTATAATTGATTGACATAATCTAGGAGCAGCCAAACAAAGAAGACTAAATGAGTTCTTCAAAAATAAGGAAGTTAACACCTTAATTATAATTGCATCGATCACAGGATACAATCCAAAACAATGATTCAGAAAGTTAATTGAAAAATACTTAGAAAAGAAAAAAGCCCTGCAACAGCTAAAAGCTGAGTGCCTAGCATGGCTTATTTTCTTGGAAATATCCCTTGCAAAAATGTTTCATCTTAATTTTAGTTTTGTTAATTTGTTGCTAACTCATATCTGAGGCTAATAATTAAGTGAAGGTGTGTTTATTTATACAGCCGAGTACTATAAAGTTAGAATTTATACAAAGTTAATTATACAAAATGATATGATATTGCTTATTGATTAATATATTATTCATCTTAAATTAATAATTTGACTTTCTACCCTTTTTTTTTTATATCCGATGGTGTTCGGACTAGCTTACACGCACCTCAACTAATCCCTTAAACCTTAGAATTATCAGTTATGTAAAAGTTCACTCTCTTGTTTATTTTATATCATATTAATTTCATATATAAAACTTTGTGTAGAAATTTTGTATGTATAATATTATATATTATCATAAGAGGATTGAACACATTTGACTTATTTAGAATTTTGAATTATACCTAAGTAAACTCATAAGTATTCTCAAATCTCACTATATCTAATGTACATATAGTTTCAATTAATATCCAATATTTGATCAAGTTCAACTCACATCAAATTTTATACATTTTATTTAGTTACACACAAAGGGCAAACTTTCTATTTCTTTCCATATGCTTTTCAAAATAACCAATATATTTGTTGACATTTCTAAAATTTGCTTGTCAAAATCAACTACAACCAATTGTAGTGTGACTCAATTTTTCTAAACTCATTATTCCTTTGGAAAAATACCATTTAAGCTTGGCTGTGTTATAAATTAACCTCAAAGAGATGAACTAGCAAAGCAAATGTGTTACTGTCGCAGTTTGATTCAAAGCATAAATTGTGACTTTATTGCTGCTTATTTTTATCACATATGTAACCCTCACATTATTATACGTATTTTCAGTCCTATTGTGAGAAGCTGATGCATGCAGCGTCCATTATTTATTATTTATCTAGAAATATAGTTCTGCAAATCAACCTCAAATAGCTTTATCATCCTCAAGCTTAATTAGTTGTTGCGGAATGGCAATGGCTGGATGAAGGCTGCAAAAATGGCGAGTCCTTTCTTCTTCCGCTTACCAAATTCATACATAGAAAACTCGATCTCCCCCGCATCGATAAACGTGGTAAACGTACCAACTAAAATCTCCATCCATTTATTTTCCGGCTTTCCCTTCAACTTCTCTTTGCGTTCTTCCTCTCTTCCATCCGGATGGACGAGTCTCAGGTTCACAGGATCTTCCCATCCATGAGCATTCTTTTCCATCCTTATTATAAATGAAACTTTGTAAAAAGTTTGAGGGGTGAGATTGCATGTGTTGAATCTCCCTTTCACCTCAAAACTTTCTGATTCTTGCAGAATAGCCTCCTCTATCCCGAATCTGTGTGATTCTTGTAGCTTAAAGTCCTCAAGCCCGGGACAGCCGGTTAAAATGGGCTGCAGAATCCAGTTTCCTTTAGGGTATGAGAGATTTTTTGCAAACAGCACAAAGAAGACCTTCTGGGTCAACTTGTCAACCCAAAACTTCTGCAAATAATAGTACAATTAATACTAACCATGAAGATGAAATAGCTAAGTGCATAATCATTTTCTTCTGCCATTGGTAATTTTTATTTTTTTCTTGTTAGAACAACACTTGATGATACAAATGCTTAAATCCGAGAAGTATAAATAATAAATATATCTCTGGTGCAGACATCTCAAAGACTAGCTAGCTAGTTGCTGCCTTCATAAATACAAGCAAAAACCGAAGCTAACTACCGATCACTAACCTAACAATACAAACTTCAAGACATTTATATAGATCTAAAAGTTTCTATATATTAGTCAATCTCTGGTGTAGGCTGATTGCTGCCTTCACAAACACAGGTAAAAATCAAAGCTAATTCTTAGTCGCTAACTTTAGGTAAAAAATTTCAAGACATCCGCATCTAAAAATTTTCATGTATCGGTCAATCTTTGATGCAAGTGTTTGGAAGTTTTTAACCTGTAGAGTAAAGGTCAGCAACTGGTCGGGAGCTTCACAAGTACAAAATTCAAAAAGAAAACAATTAATTGTTTAACTTTTGAAAGATGAGAGTCACCTTTTTCTTTTGGTTTAAGAAAATTCCAGAGTAGAGTTGTTCATACAGCCTGTCTGAAGAGGACTTGTCAATCTGTGAGTCTGCATCTTCAAGAATGGCTTCATAGTTTTTTGGAAGCAGCAATTTTGTTTGAGAAACCTGAGCTTCCTGAGCAGTTGCCATCTCTTCACCACTCTCTTCCTCCTATTAATGATGATGCTCAATTTCCATGTTTATAGTATGAAAGGGTGGCCAAATTAATTACTAGTTTATTATTGTTTTAGATCATAAAATAGATTTATTCTTTGATGAGACATAAATTAATTTATTCTTTGTATATGACAGAGTATTTGCATCTTGAATCTACCTTTGTAAAAGGGATAAATTATTCAGATTCTAAATCCCCACTAGAAAGCATATATTCAAAAGAACTAAATAACAAAAATTTAGTAAATTCTCATTCCAAAAACCTATAGAATAATTTTGGAACAATAATGCCACAGTTGATTTAGCGACATATAATGAAATAAATAAAATAATTTATCAAATCAACTGTTACCAAACCTAACTTTATGGTAAACCTAATCACGTACACCTAATAATCCTAGAGTTATGGGCTTACCTTAGGGGGTTTATAGTTATTAGCCCTTTAGTTTATTGATGACTTTATGAAGACGGCGGTGAAGGGTACAGACGTCGACGAAGCTGGCAAATACCACCGCCTAAGTCACGACTTGACGGCGGCGACAACGACTACGACGCTTCTAAGAACGACCTCTTCATCGACTCAATCAAACACTGGTAACCAGAATGACATCTAATTTTAGCTCAAAATACAGATTTCACGATGAAAGAGCTGCTCTTCAAAGAGAAGGTAAATTGAATAACTTCTGTTTTCTGTTGTGAACAGTATATCAAAATTTTGGAAATAGTTTTTTCTGTTTTCGTATTCATGTTTTCTCCCGTGATTCGTTCAATTCCTTTCCTAAGTTTGTTGATAATGAATGGAATTTGAATATTTACATACTAATTTAGCTTTTGTTCAATAGTTTGAATTATGTAAATCTGTTTTCTCTTGGCTTTGGTATGGATACATTTTGAATTATGATCTGTCCAAATCAGTTCATGTGCATCTTAATTAATCACAATTTCAGTGACTATCTATAATAGTAACCGAGACAGGATTCAAATTCAGTACACTTAAGTAATCCATTTATGTTTGTTTTCTTATTGCAGGCCTGTTGATGCGTGATTTTGACACCAACGAAACGCACGTGTGAAATATCGAGTTGGCCCCCAAAAGACACACGTGAATGGTTTGGAAAGATGAAAGTAAATGCAATGAGAAAGGAGTTTTAAAGTGGTTCGGATGCTGAGGAAGCAAATCCTATGTCCACTGATGTTTTCATTAATGATAAGGGTCAAGTGGCTTTAGACGACTAACTTTACACTGATAATACAAGGTATTGACGGCTGTCTTTTCTAGAGAGAGAAAAAGCTTTTTCTTTCTGCCAGATTTAAAATGCGCGAATCCCTTTGATGAGAGAGGAGCTCCCATTTTATAGTGGGATGCCTTAAGGTAATCATCATTGAATCTGCAAGTTAGTGGAATGATCCGTGCAAATCCTTTGTTTAGAGTAATTCACGTGATTTGCTACAGAGGTTAGACATGCGGGGTCATCACAACTCCTCGTTGGTCTGACGTGCACCTATTACTCTAATGGAAGCAAGCTGTGGGTGCCACCGTGATCACACAAAGCAGCTGCATCAGAAGGGTAATAGGCTCTTCCCGAGGCCTGACCTTGTGCACTTAATTGGATGCCACGTCAGCCCTAAGTTCTCAGACATAACAGAAGTTCCCTAGTTTTTAAGGTTTGAGAACCGAACCTTAGAAACTATTAGTCATGCCGCAATTGGATGATTCCTGGAGATTCTGGAAATTCTGGAAATCCCGACCTGCCTGAAAGTAGGTCGGGATGGAACTTTTTCGAGAACGACCTAGCATGTTCATTGTTTGTAGGGGTTGAATGACCTGGCTTCATCAGACGTCACTTGTTGTCCTTTTGCCATGGGTGCATTTAATGAAGCAGTCCCTATGCTGACAGACATGCCCTGTGCGTAATAAGTGCCAGCCAGTTGCATTAAATGCATTATACGCTGACACAGTACACCTTATCAGGATATTAAATGCACAGTACGTTGGAACGACACCCCTTATCAGAGCATTAAATGCGGATTTGAAACGCAATTAATGCTTTGAGGAAGAGAGAATGGCCGTCGTTTGGGCTTTTCAACAGAAGAGATGAAGGTCTGACTTTATCCAGTCATGACGTTCACTCTTTCCCGCTGATGCACGACACGTGGCTGTGATCAACGGTGAGAAACCTTTACTGCCCAAACGACGTTTCGATTCTGAGAAACCCAAGCGCCGATTCATACGCTATAAAAACCTCGAGTCGTTCTCAGGCAATGTCACTAGAACCTTTTTTCTTTGAGAGTAAAAGATTTGCGCAGACTTGGAATTTCTACCTTTCAAACCGGCGTTTTTAAGCATTCAGAGCAGAAGTTATTCTCACATTTGGCACGGTAAGAGCTTCTCCCTGTTTCTGTTTCGTTATTTTCCATGGTTAAGTGGCGTCTGTCTTCCGGTAGCCTATCGAAGATGAGATGCTTAGGTCTGGTTCGAGCCATGAATGGTGGCTCGAATCATGCCGTTAGGGTTTCTTTTGGGATTTTGGGAGTTTGTTTTCTCCCACATCATCGTACAAAATAGCGTACGATGGCTAAATGACCCTTCTGTTTGTCGCTTTTGCAGACCGACAAAATGGACCCCTCAACAATTGGACCCGAACAGGGAATCAGTTCACCCCCACAAGGTGCTCCAACCGTCCCTATCGAGGTCTTCTTGGTGTTCACCGGGGAAGAGCTCGAGAGGATAATAAAGCAATACGCTATCGAGGTCGATGCTTTCCTTGACGTGGCGCACTCATCGCAGTACCCGCTAAACAGTCTGGCCGCGGTCTCCGAGGATATCATCAAGGGTGGGGGACTGATCCCCTTCCACCCGTTTATCAAGTCGTTTTTGGACCACTTCGGGGTTGCACCGATGCAGTTGACCCCGAATGCGTACGTCATTGATGTTGCAATATATATCGTGTGCCAAGAGAACGGACTGGGCGAGCTGACCGCAATGGAGGTCGGCTGCTCTTATTATTTGAAAGAGAGTAAGGACAAGGATTCTTACTACTTGTCCAGGCGAACTACTATCGTCGATGAGATACACAGCTATCCGAGTAACGCGGGTGCCTACGAAACGAAGTTTTTCTTCTTTCGTTATGATGGCCATTGCTGCTTCTAGGATCCGAATAGGCCTTCTTTTTCTCTCTCTCTCTTTTTTTTTTTTTTTTTGAAATGTGTTTTTAATGACCTGGTTTCTTTCTGACAGTTAACAAGACGACTGACCTAGGGTTGCTCTTCGATAGAAGTAGGATCGTGCATTTCGGCTCCCTACCGAAAGATCAGCGTGACGCGAAGAAACTCGTGACGACCACAAGCTTGCGAAAATACAGTTTCTTCAATGCAACCGTGTCGCTAGAGGCCCCATTGAGTAAGTCTTGCTAACTAACCCCTTTGTGGTCGTGAATTGAGACATTTTGCTAACGATGTGTTTTGCATGCAGCGACCATGCCTCCGAAGGAGTCAAAGCAACTACAATGAAGGCATGTCACTTTTCCTCGGACAAAGAAAGCCAAAGCAGCCGAAGCTGCTTCGTCAGTTCATCTAGCTGAAGGCGCGACGTCGGGCCCAACGGCGCGACCTTCCGAGACTCTTTAGGTGCAACCGTCAAAGGACATGCCAACATGAAAAAAGAAGGCTTCCGAGCAGTCTCCTGCTCAACCGAGGCTGAAGACAACGGCTAAGCAAAAGAAAAGGAGACAAATTCAGGTCAAAGAATTAGAGACCGAATCTGAAGGTGACCAATTAAAGAGGTCACGACCGGACGCAAGTAAGTCGGGCAAGGCGCCTATGGACGACACGATGGCTACTGCGGCCGCAAAGAAGGGTACCCCAGTGTTAGACTAGCTGGGGAACCTGCCGGAGTACCTACAGCCGGTGGTATACGCCCTGCTGGAATGCAGACTATTGGAATCTTTCGAGCAGTTTGCAAGTTCCAGCGACGTGGACCTAATGTCCACATCGGTCCAACACTTGAGTAAGGTGAGCAAACTGTCTTCGGCGAGGACTTCCCTTAGCTTCATTTGATTTGCTAACTTTTTCTTTCTTTGTTCGCAGGCTCTTCTTTCCATGCGAATGTCCATGGAAAAGGTCCAACTGGGAGCCGCGAAGGGAGGCGTTGCTCTGAAGGAAGAGAACGCAATGCTCAAGTGAAACCTGGAAGCTGCCAAAACAGAGAGAAACCTGTCTTTTGAGTCGGCGAACAGGTATATGAACGAAAGAAACGCGACTCTTCGCATGGTGGATTTCTAGAAAGCGCAGCTTGAGAAGCAGGGAGAGGAAGTAAAAGGGCTACAAAGGACTATAGCTAGACTCTCCAAGGAGGCCAGGGAGAAGGATCAGGAGCTCAAAGCGACCTCTCTACAAGTCTCATGAACAAAGCAAGAGAGGACACCTCCGAAAAGGAAAGGCAAGCTCTTGAAGTTGAACTTAAAGAAAGTCAAGAAAGAGTTGCCTCCTTAACGCAAGAGATGCAGGATCAGGCGACGGAGGTCGAGGAGAAGGCTGCCGAATGGGCAATTTATTCTATTTATGCCCTTCGACTGAAGAATCCACTACTTGACATGTCTGACCTCCCGACAGACTGGCAAGAAACACTTATGTCCATGGCGCAGGAGGATGATGAAGCGACGGCCTCCCGACCAGAGAGTTCGGGACATGCCTCAGACAAACCTTCAGCCGACTAGCCCTAGGACAAGGAGGTCGGCCCCTATGGGGCGAATTAGGTCTTGTAATCATGTCTTGTTGCCTGCTGTACTCCACAGTAATGAAATACATTTTTGCCTTTACAATTTTCTGTTCTCTTTATTATACATGAGTGTTTCCTGATTGCTTACATTTACTTAAACAAGTGTGATGATATAATACATTCACACGAACAAGATTACATGCGAACAAAATGACTCTTTACAAGAAAATTATTTACAAAAATTACAAGTTAATTAATAAGGAAAACTGAGTTCGGAATTATTGATAGTATGGTCGAAGGTGTTCAGCATTCCAAGCTCGGGGTACCTTGGAACCGTTTAGTCTTTTGAGATGAAAAGTCCCTGGTCTTATCACTTTGTCGATGCGGTATGGACCTTCCCAGTTCGGTTCTAACACTCCCGCACTTGGTTCCCTGGTACCAAGAAGGACTTGCTTTAGCACAAGGTCGCCGACCTGAAAGTCTCTTCGTCGGACCTTTGAATCGAAGAACCTCTTCGCGCGTTGCTGTTAGGCTGCTATCCTTAGCGATGCCTTGCCGCGATATTCTTCAATAAGGTCTAGGCTTGCTCTCATAAGTGCTTCGTTGTCGGCCTCACTATACAAGTCCCTCCAAAGTGAACCAGTTCCCACCTCTACAGGGATCATCGCTTCACATCCGTATGCTAGCGAAAAGGGTGTTTCTGAGGTGGAGGTCCTTGGAGTTGTTTTGTACACCCATAGGACTTTGGGGAGGTCGTTAGCCCAATTCCATTTGGCTGCGCCAAGTTTGGCCTTTAGAATGTGTTTGATGGTTTTGTTGATAGCTTTAACCTGACCATTTGCTTGTGGCCTTTCTACCGAGGCAAACTTTTTATGGATGCCCAGCTCGTCACAAAACTGTTTGAATTCCTCGTTGTCGAATTGTTTTCCATTATCTAAGATAAGGGTATGAGGAATTCCGTAGCGGCACACAATATTCTTGAAAATGAAGTTCTTGAGTTTTCTGGTCGTGATCATGGCTAGCGGTTCAGGTTCGACCCATTTGGTGAAGTAATCTACCGTGACCATGGCATATTTGACTCCCCTTTTACCGACTGGCATGGGACTGATGAGATCGATCCCCCACATAGAGAAAGGCCAGGGGCTAGTCATGGTTACCAGCTCGTGGGAGGGAGCTCACGGTATATTCGCAAACCGCTGGCACTTATCACAACTTTTGACAAAGTTGTAAGCGTCATCTTGGATTTGGGGCCAATAGTACCCCTAACGAACAACCTTGTTCGCAAGAGATCACGCGACGGTGTGATTACTACAGATCCCTTCATGTATCTCTCGCATGATATAATCTGCTTCTTCGCTAGTCACACATCGGAGGAGAAGGGCACTAAATCCTTGCCTGTATAGTTAGTCTCCGATGAGAGTGTAGCGAGCATATCTCGTTCGTAGAATTCTTGCCTCGACCTTATCATCAGGCAAGATCCCATCCTTGAGATAGCGAATAATGGGGGTCATCCATGAGTCCGAACTTGTTACATTCATGGTCTGTTCGTTTGGGCTGATACTTAGGATTTCGATGAATTGAACAGGAATGTTCTTCGGTGAATCCGAGTCTAACGATGAGGCTATCCTTGCCAAGGCATCCGCCACAAAATTGTTTTCTTTGGGGATCTGAGTGACTATGAAGTGCTTGAATGGCTCGAGTGCGGCCTTAGCTTTCTTCATATAGTTGATCATGTTATCTTTCTTGGCTTGATACTCTCCCAAGATCTAGTTAACGACCAGCATGGAGTCACTATGGATGCTGATAGCGGTTGCGCCCATTTCCCTGGCCAACCTAAGTCCATCAAGTAGAGCTTCGTACTCGACCTCATTATTAGTAGCTTTGAAACCGAACCGGAGAATATCATGAATGCGGGTCCCTTCGAAACTCAACAAGAGAAGGCCTACCCCATCCCTCATTCTGTTCGATGATCCATCGATGTAGAGGGTCCACATCGAGAGATTTTGAACAATTTCTTTGATGACTTCGTTGGGCTGTTCCGACTCGTTCGCTGGATGATGCGAGAACTCTGAGACGAAGTTGGCAACAGCTTGCCCTTTAATAACTGCTCTCGATTTGTAATAGAGATCGAACTGGCTAAGTTCCATGGCCCACTTGAGCAACTTTCCCGATGCCTCTGGTTTTTGGAGGACCTGCCTGAGCGGGTAATTAGACAATACATGAACCGTATGGGCATGGAAGTAAAGTCGCAGCTTTCGAGAAGCGATCAACAGGGCATAGGCTAATCGCTCCATTTTCGGATACCGTATCTTGGCATCCAATAGACGCTTGCTCGTATAATACACTGGCTATTGCATTCCGCTCTCTTCCCGAACAAGAGTTGTACTGACCGCGAACTGCGAGACGGACAGGTACAAAAGGAGGATCTCTTGTGTGAGTGGGTTGGACAGGAGTGGTGGCTTCCCGAGGTGTTCCTTTATTCTCTGGAAGGCCTGTTCGCACTCGGGAGTCTATTCAAACTTCTTATTGGCCCTAAGTACATTAAAGAATGGCAAACAACGATCTGTTAGCCTTGATATGAAGCGACTTAGTGCCGCTATATGCTCGTTCAAGCTCATAACCTGTTTTTTGTTTGTCGGACTCTTCATATCGAGGAGAGCTTGGATTTTTTCGAGGTTGATCTCAATACCCCGCTGGTTAACCATGTACCCTAGGAACTTTCCCGAGGATACTCCGAATGAACATTTGAGGGGGTTCAGCTTCATTCGGTACTGTCGGAGGATGCCGAACATCTCAGCAAGATGTGCTACATGATCTGAAGCGACATGGGATTTTATCAACATGTCGTCTACGTAGACCTCCATCGATTTGCCTATCTGTTCGGAGAACATCCGGTTAACCAGTCGCTGGTAAGTTGCACCAGCGTTCTTGAGGCCGAAGGGCATAACTTTGTAGCAGTACAGTCCCTGATCTGTAATAAAAGATATATGCTCTTCGTCTGGCTCGTACATCAGAATTTAATTATAACCAGAGTACGCATCCATAAAACTTAGCAGCTTGTGCCCCAGAGTGACGTCCACAAGCTGGTTAATTCTTGGCAGGGGAAAACTATCTTTCGGACATGCTTTGTTAATGTCGGTGAAGTCGACGCAGGTCCGCCATTTGCCGTTAGGCTTCTTTACTAGAACTAGGTTAGCAACCCAGGTCGGGTAGAGTGCTTCTCAGATGGACCCATTTCTAAGGAGGTTATCTACCTTAAGCTTCAGGGTAGCATATCGCTCCGGGTCCATCGCTCTCCTTTTTTGGTGAACTGGCTTGGCTTCACTGTCGATGTTTAATGCATGGCAAATAACATTCGGGCTGATCCCAACCATGTCTGCGTGCGACCATGCGAATACATCGATGTTCTCCTTAAGGAAGCTGGTCAGTTCGGTAGCGAGCTGGACATTGAGATTTTTACCAATCCTTAGAACCCTGCTCGGTTTCATGTGGTTGACCTGTACTTCAACCAAGTCCTCAACTGGCCCACTGGAAGGGCAGTCCTGAATGCAAGGATCTATATTATCCTCGGCTGGGCTAGGCTGTGGCTCTATCTGGCTGATCGCTATTGTCTGGTTATGATCGCCGTGCGAAGTGCCTTTGCCTTTGCACGCCATCTAAACTGCTTTCATACAGTAGTCCCGGGTTACACGCTGAGACCCGCTAACTTTCCCAATCCCTGTCGGGGTAGGGAACTTCATTTTCAAATGGTACACTGAAGTGACCGCCTTGAAATGTCTCAGCAGAGGTCACCCCAAAATCCTATTAAAAGCGGACGGGCAATCTACTACCAAGAACTCGATTACTCTGGTCACTTCGTCGAAGTCACCCAACGTGACTAGGAGTGAGATCATACCCTTGGGGAGCAAGTGGTCCCCTGTGAAACCATATAAGGGGAACAAGGCAGGCTTCAGGTCTACTTCGTCCAAATTCATTCTCTCGAAAGTCGAAGCGAACAGGATGTTCATAGCACTTCCGTTGTCCACTAACATTCTCTGGACATTGTGGTGCCCTATGAGGGACGTTATCACAAGGCCATCTTCGTGAGGTTGATGCAGCCAGGCCGCATCTTTTTCGGAGAAGAAAATTTCCTCCTCCCGGTGAAGCTTCTGTGGTCGTCGCGCCACGCTCATCGTTCTGATGGGCTAGTGGTATGCCTCGCGAGCATACTTTCTTGGGCACCTCGTGAGTTTTCCACGAAGTGCGGTCCCCCGAAAATTAAATTGAGGTTGCACACACCTTTCTGATTACGGCACTTCTTACTTGATTCCCCCTGATTTTTCTCTTGCGAGGGAGTAGAGTCGTCAATATACTCTTTAAAATGCCCCTGCTTGATTAAGTTTTCAATCGCCTACTTGAGAGCTCGGCATTCATTGGTATGGTGCCTATTGTCCCGATGATAGAGACAATATTTTTTATTATTTCTGGCTATTGCTGGAGTTTTCATGGGCTCGGGCTCTCCGAGCAGGCTGGCCTCCTCAGATTTATCGAGAATAACTGATACAGATGCGTTCAGTGGAGTATATTGATTTCTATCGCGATCGCAACGAGGGACGGGGGCGTAGGACTTTTTGGGCTCGTAACGAGGTTTCTTCCCTCTTCGCTGATTGTCTACATCCCCCCTGCGATCAGCTCTTCTATTATCCCGCCGACCAGGTGCACTACCCGAAGCGCTGTGGTCGCGACGGCGGAGTGCCGCCATTGAATTTTCTATTTGGAGGTACTTCTCTGCGAGATCATAGAATTCAGTGAGGGAAACATCGTCCTCAGCTTGTAATTCTTTCCACAGGTCGGTCTGTGGATGGACTCCGGCTATGACGAGAGTCCGAACAGACTCTTCAGGAGTATGAGCCACCTTCTTGAGCTCTCTGTGGAAACAATCAATGTAAGACTGGAGGGATTCATCCTTTTCCTGCCTTATGTTGCTAAGGTAGCTCAAAGGCATTGAGAACTTTCGATTCGCCTGAAAATGCCTCAGGAACGTCGCGCTCATCTAAGGCCATGAACTGATCGATCCTGCTGGTAGCGACCTGAACCACCGTTTGGCATGGGAGGTCAAGGTTACTGCCAATCAACAGCATTTGGCTAGATCTGAGACTTGGTGAAGCTCCATCAGGTCGTTAAATTCATACAGATGATCCTGCGGGTCGGAGTTCCCATCAAATGCCCACATGTCGGGCATCCTAAATCCTGGTGGGAGTGGAGCTGCTAACACTTCGGTAGAGAATGGGGACGCTAATGCAACCTGCCCTTGCTCGTTTTGCTGAGCTTGCAGTCTGTCAAGAGCTCGCTGCAGCTCCTCAATTTGCGACAATGGAGCCGTTTGGGGATTGCTTTCACCCATGCGAGTTTGACCCTCGCGATTACGATTAAAGAATGTCCGGAGGTCGGGTTCCTCTTCTTCTCAGCCAGCTGTTCCGGCCACTCTTGACATATGTTGGCTAGAGGCGTGTGATGGCGATGAAGGATGTGGGGTATTTTCACGACCTTCGCGGTGGTATGAACCGCCCCGTGAAGTGTGGGACCCTCTTGCATGGTGACGATCATGATCGTTTTACTGGTGGTGATAGGAATCGCCCTGACCAACACTTTTATGGGTGTGCTCTTACGATGTGGCATGGGACAGCTCAGGCCGCTTCCTTTCACCGAGTCTCAGCGAGACTGGCATTCTGCTCAAGAGGCCGTCAGAGTTCGTTGGCCCTTTGGAGCCCATGGGCTTGCTTTTTGCCGCTTGTTTTCCTATTCGTCTACGCGCTGCAGTGTTAGCAGCACGGGTTATTTCCCGTTCTTGCGCTTTCGCGTGACCTGCAGGTGTTTTTAGCGGTTGCACCGCCACAGCTGACCTGGATGGCACGCCTTGGTCTAAACGGTCCAACCTTCAGTTGACCGTTTGAAGAGTATTGTCAAACCTCTCCAGGTAGCTTCTGATAACAAGGTCAAGCTGTGAACTTGATGGGATATCTCCTGCAGCATTTTGCGGGGCTGAAGGTTTTCTGGAAGAGGTGTCCCCCTAAACTTGGGAGAGCCCCTCAACGCCCTGGTTGGTCTGCTCAAGTTCTGGTTGGCGGGCCATTTATTGCTGTAGGACCGATAGGTTAGAGATTCTCCTGATGAAGGATGAACACTAAATCGGCTCTTCCTCTAGTGCCAAACTGTTGATGCGTGATTTTGACACCAACGAAACGCACGTGTGAAATGTCGAGTTGGCCCCTAAAAGACACACGTGAATGGTTTGGAAAGATGAAAGTAAATGCAGTGAGAAAGGAGTTTTAAAGTGGTTCGGATGCTGAGGAAGCAAATCCTACGTCCACTGATGTTTTTATTAATGATAAGGATCAGGTCGCTTTAGACGACTAACTTTACACTGATAATACAAGGTATTGAAGGCTGCCTTTTCTAGAGAGAGAGAAAGAGCTTTTTCTTTCTGCCAGATTAAAAATGCGCGAATCCCTTTGATGAGAGAGGAGCTCCCATTTTATAGTGGGATGCCTTGAGATAATCATCATTGAATCTGCAAGTTGGTGGGATGATCCGCAAATCCCTTGTTTAGAGTAATTCACGTGATTTGCTGCAGGGGTTGGACACGCGGGGTCATCACAACTCCTTGTTGGTCTGACATGCACCCATTATTCTGATGGAAGCAAGCTGTGGGTGCCACCGTGATCACATGAAGCAGCTACGTCAGAAGGGTAATAGGCTCTTCCCGAGGCTTGACCTTACGCACTTAATTGGACGCCATGTCAGCCCTAAGTTCCCAGGCATAACAAGGCCAAAGTAAAGGAAGCCTTGCTGATTAAAAGACTTAAACGGTATGAAGCTCCAAAGCCTTACTAATTGTAATATGAATATGGAGAGGAAAAAGAGTTAATAACAGTAGCGAGCAAAAGGAGAGTAATGATGTAGGTAGAAATTTCTATTTCCTTTTGTATTTCGGTTGATGCTCAACAGTCATTGATGCACAATTTTCATTAAATTTTTACTTACGTTTGAATGAAAATCGTGGAACATTAATTTACAATTTTCATAAGGTTTATACCAAAATACTTCAGTATATTTGCCAATTTGAGAAGTATATATATATTCTTAAAAGAATTTATAGTAATTTCAGAAGAATATTTGACAGTTTGAAGAAAAAATAGATTTAATAACATGAAATTAACCCATCTTCAATTTCAAAAAGTAACTCCATCCTTTTTTTTTTTTTTTTTTTTTATGACTACTAGATGACCTAATAATAAAAGAGCAAATGAAGATTTAACATAGTTTACCAAGTTCGAGTTCCCTTAATAATAAAAGAATAAGAGAAGGATCTAACACGATCTTCTAAGTTTGATTCTCCATACCATGAGCCCTAATAGGGGTAAACACTAAAGTTCTTACCCAATCATTAGTTCCAAGGTCCCAAAGGAGCTCTTGTTCGAGTCTTCATGACCCCTAATAGGGATGACCATTAGAGCTCTTACTCGATCGGTAGTTTTAAGGTCCCGAAAGAGCTCTTACACGGTCGGTAGTTCCAAGGTCTTAAGGGATTAATTAAGGTGCACATAAGTTAGCCCAAACGTCTTCGGTCAAAAAAAAAAAAAATTACTTCATTTAGTTTTCTAAAAGTTGAGGTGCACGTAAGCTAGCCTTGGTCATTTAAAAAAAAAAAAAAACTCATTTAGCCTTATAAAAATATACGAGAAAAGGAAGAAGTAATTTTATATATTATAATAAATAATTAAATATTCTAAAAAAGAATAATTAGAGCAGCTTGGAAATAAGATTTAATCAATTTATAATATAATATTAAATATTATACAATCTTTCTAATGATATTATTGAGATTATTGAGAATTATTATTTAGAGATAGACCGAACGACGTGCACATACCCATAGTTTGTTACAAAGACAAGTTGGTACCTAAAAAGTTTAAGAATGTCAAATATCGTATTTTCCATCAAGTTCTGTCAGTAAATTCCGTCTATTGAAGTATAGTGTGGTAATTGCAATTGCTTATTTAGTTGAGAAAAAAAAAAATTGGACATTTTCAAAACCTAAAAACTTTTGGTCGCCGACAGTAGGGAAATGGCCAGGAAATCTTACAATCACTCACCGACAAACCTAGACTCCAACAGTTGGTTGTTGTGCAGACTAGGAGCTGGATACGGCAAAAGTCGGACAGGTGGAGGGTGACGATGAAGCAACAAGGTTGGAGCGATGGCAGAGCGATCGACGACTAAAAAACGCCACAACAGCAACACAAACACTTCTAAACAGCAACGCACTGATCAAACACCAAAAAACCAACAAAGCGCAAAAGAAAAGGTCGCAAAACTCGACTGTCTCGTTGCGACAGATACAGGTTACGGGCGGCAAGTGGCGAGTGGGAAGGGTTAATGGAGGGTGGGTTTTGAAGAGGAAAGGATGGGAAGTCGAATGGTGGTGACAGGGGTGGTCAAACTGGCTGGGGATGGAGGAGGATGGTGATGGGAGGTGAGATCAACTGAAAAGGTAAAGGAAAATGGAAAGAAAGCCAGCAAAAATGCCGACGGTGGTGGCTTTGAAAAGGAAAGATAGACTGAAACAAATTGAGACCGAAAAAAGAAAAAACAACAAAAACCCAGAAATCCAGATTCCAAAAAATATCAGGAGTTTGAAAGAATAGAACCAAAGATATCTTTAATGGCAAGAAAATATCTGAAATTATAATGCAACATTCATAGTGTAGAAAGAATTGAGTTGACATTCAATTCACAATCCCACTTATTGTGATTAGTTGTCATGAGTTGTGAAATGCTTGAATCCATACCAGGAATTAAAATCGTTTTTGTGTTCCTTGTCAATTATTAATTTTATAAAAATATCCCTTGAATCTAATTTATATTCCGTTCAGGCATTTGACCGAGCAGTTACCTGATGCTTTTCAAGCTTTTAAGAAGAAAAGGGTAAAAGGACATAATTGCCCTTTATTTGTTTTTAAATTTACTATTTTGTCATTCTTCAATTAAACTTAACCAATAAATATTAACGGAAAGTAGGCATTTGTCATTTCCAAATTTTTTGGGTACCAACTTGTCTTTACTGCAAACTATGGGTGGGTACATGTCGTTCGGCCTTTAGAGATATCAAATGAGTTTTTTTGTCACCTATTTTAACGTCAATATAAAATGTTCATAGCTGTGCATAGTTTGTACTAGGGATGAGCGGTTCCAGGTACCCTGCACTTTCCAGGAGAACCAGAACTGGAACCACACAGTACAAGTTCTTCAATTCAAGGAACCAGAACCTAAAATGCAGGTTCCAGTTCCTTTCCCAACTACCCTGTAAAAAATTAATTAACCCCCTATTAGTTTAAAAAATGACAGAGGGTGCGTTTGGTTTAGTATTTTGAATAGGATTTTGAGGATAGTATTGGATAGTTGGATAGGGTTATGATTACGAGAATAGGATTTTCAGAATATGTGTTTGGTAGAGTATTTTGACCTTGATATTTGTGTTAAATATTTGATTAATATATTTGTTTATAAATGATTTATTAATATAATATTTTATTGTATTTTGTTAAAATAATGTTTTATTATATATATAAATATTAAATTATACATAAATTAATTCAAACATACTAAGATATACTTATAATTCATTTAATAAAACATTAAATTTATAGAATGTTTAATAGGTATTTGATATTAATTTGTATACAAATTAATTTAAACACACTAAGATAATGAATAACTAAAATTTAAATTAAAAATCCAAGTATGGTTTCAAATATGATTTTTTTTTATTTGATGGATATATAGCAGCCCAATCCCACAAATTTTTTCAGAATTCATTGATCAGTACCTCATCCTCATGGTCGACTTGGAGGCTCCGCCGCTGGATATTGACGTTTCATCTAAAAGACTAAAACTTATTCTTTTATGTTAAATTTGAGTTTGAGAAGAAATGAATGATCGTAGAAAAATGTTGATTGGACGATAAGCACCTAAATTTTTAAGCTTATTAAATGATGTTGAAACCACGCGAAATCATATGCCTCAATAACGCCAATTGTGCAGAATTGTATTTATCGATGGGGTTCAAGTCAGACGTCATGTCTAAAGGGCCTTTATTTTTACTCGATTATCGTGCGAAGAGTTATTAATGTAATTAGTGTGTACCGAAGAAAATATCAAAAGCAAAAACAATAATGCTTTCAGATATGCCAAAAAAACAAAAATTAAGGTCGATGTAAGCCCCGTCTAATAAGAGTTTAGGAAGACTCTGAGTCATCAGGAGTTATCACGTCACGCTAAGATGGAGTAAGACTGTCACCAATATTGACAGATTTAAGTTTTGTTGAGTGAGCGGAAGTGGCATATTTATCCAAACTTAAAATAATTTGAGGATGATTCCTAAATTATTAGCTAATAAAAGATAAGAAAGGATTTATATAACACATATCCACTTATAAATTTATATATTGAATTTATTTACTATAAATAGATTATTCATTCTGGGTGCGTTTGGTTTAGTATTTTAGGTAGGATTTTGAGGATAGTATTGGATAGTTGGATAGGGTTATGATTACGAGAATATGATTTTCAGAATATGTGTTTGGTAGAGTATTTTGACCTTGATATTTGTGTTAAATATTTGATTAATATATTTGTTTATAAATGATTTATTAATATAATATTTTATTGTATTTTGTTAAAATAATGTATTATTATATATATATATAACTTATCACCTCACATTTTAATAATACTAAATATTTTATTGGTAATTTTGTTACCCGTATATATTAAAAAACAAAAACNTAAAGGCATCAATAAGATTTTCTTCAAAAGAGTAGTTTATTATTTGTCTCACTAAAACTGGGTCTACCACTGCTAAAATATTTCGTCCAAACGCCAGACCCAATACTTTAAAGGCATCAATAAAATTCTTCAAAAGCAGTAGTTTATTATTTGCCTCACTAAAACTGGGTCCACCAGGACCACCACTACTAAAATTTTTCACCCAAACGCCAAACCCAATACTCTAAAGGCATTGATAAGATTCTAAAAAAGAGGGTAGTATATCATTAAATAAGGAAATATTAATTACTAACCTTCAGAGTTCAGGCGCTTCAGGAGACCAGTCACGCAGATGAGAGAAGTTGAAAAGGGGGATTTTTTAATTTCTAGGTTGAGATGTAAAAAGGGAGTTTGGGAACTGGGAAAGAAAAAGCTGAATGAGAAAAGACGAAAGCTAACTTTTCAGTTTTTAACCTTTTATTTAATTTTTTAATCTTCCAAAAAAAATCAAAAAAAAACTTTGCAATTTTTTTTTAAAATCTGAGGGCAGGCCTGGGCCTACCCTCAAGGGGCCTGGGTCCGCCCCTGAACGCGGCAACACCGCAGAGTGCAATGGCCATATCTGTCAGTATTTCTTCTTCGTCCCTCTCATCTGTAGCATGTTGTCTTCTTCCTGTATGGCTAGACGACGCCATTTAAACCTACACATTTGCAAAACATTTATCAGCAATTATCAACAATTAACAGTTGTTGTACTACTTAGCAAAATATAATAGTCAATATTTAATTCTAATGACAATCCAAAACGGTGTTTAAACATGTAATATCACATAAAACAGTACCACAATTAATACGTTCATACAATAGAGTTATAAATTGTAATTGTAATGACAACTGTCCACTGACGCATACAAAATTGTTGCCAAACACTTAGGAAATATAGTGTTATCTACTTATTGGGAAATTTGTTATAAATCCAATTAGTCTTTTCCTCGAGCGGGAGTTTCATGAATATCTCCCGCCACCCTGGATTTTCATATAAGTACTCGACAACCGGCAGGTAAAACTGTGTCGGTACTTGCATGGTCATCATGATGTCAATACAATTGCTCATGGAAAAAGGATCAGATAGAGCACTGGTGTTCTCTTCGTCCCTCTCATCTGCACTGCGATTGCTAGCCCTCAATCCCATAGTCCGCTTCTCCACAAGCTCGTCCGTCAATCTACCAATGACATCCTCAAGTGATTGTCCTAGGCCGCTTCTGTTCCTCCTATTTCTCGCTCTTCCATAGTTAGATCTGTTTGGCCGTTTTTCCCTTGTCGTCCGATCTGGATCAGGTTCAAAGTCACTATCATCCATGGGAACTGCGCCCTGATTGGAATAACTGGAGGTCTCCACCGGTTGAGATGTAGATGTGTACGCATATCTCCCAGTGGTGGCTTACTTCTCAAATATGATTTCATAAAGCTCATTGTGAGGAAGTCCCTTATGGTAAAATTGTTGTGCCAGTGGGTTTTGCTGGTAAGTTAAAAGAATAATATATTAATATTTAGCAGTCTGAAAAAAAAAATGCGTACAATTACGATGTCGTTGAATAATATTAATTAAAAAATATGAAAATTTACCTTGACATATTATTGCCAAACCTTAATGGGACACGTTGGACTTTGTGACTCGTGATCCCACTCAAACCCCGTGTGTTAAATCAATTTTTGCCATGCTTGATAAGTTATTCGCAGGCGAAAGAACTTAGAGGTTAATTGTGTGACGTTGAGTCTCCTGCCAACCACTGATGATATGTCGTCCAACATTGCTTGGTAATATGTTGTTTTTATTGCAGTACCGTGCGAAGTTTTGGCCCGCTCAAATAACAAGACCAGAAATTTGTGGGTCATCTCAACGGACCAGGCCACAGAATCACTCATCTAAGGACAATACGGTGAGGGACAACCAACATTGGGAGACCATACGAATCACCAATCACATTACAAAATATAATACTCACATGTTAACGTAATCAAGTAAACACATATAAACTTATACCTCGTTAGATCCGACACTGCTTGAAGACGTCAATGCAGGAGAAGATATAGACAATGTCGACAAACAAGGTGTATGACAAACTCAAAGTCTGGAAAAACGTCGAAACTTTCGCCTCTGCTGCAAGTAGTAATCAATCCTACGACGTCGAGACAAATTATACTGACGTTTGTGCATATGAGCGTAATTTGTTGTTACGATTAAAGAACGATGTCGAATCTACAAAACAAATATATCAATTAGTGAAATCCGAATAAAATATTTCTAATAATCCAATAATTTTTTACTCCCAAAATTTATCCGTTAAATACAGCACGTTGCACATTACATACAGAACATATGAAACTGCACAATTTTTTGACGCATGTGCTCATCTACAGATCAGTTTGAGTCAACCAATTACAAAACGCATTATTAAAGTCCAAATTAAAATATTAACACAAATTATTTCCAATAAAATAAAAATGAAAAAAAATTGTGTCTCGGTGTCTTGAAAACAAATAGGTAATGGGTCTCTTTCCCTTCCTTGAGACAGATAAACATCAAACACATCAAATACAATTAAAAGGATTCATGTCATCATGTGTGTACACAATATTAAATACCTGCCAAACAAAACAAAAACTTAGCAAAACACAATTAAACATCACACAATTAAAAGGATTCATGCGTGTAGTCAATATTATAAACCTGCCAAACAACACAAAAACTTAGCAAAACACCTTTCACTTATAGATAGATCTGCGACAGATCTGAGGTGGGTTTGTGACAGATCCCTTCAATTACGGTGGTGGGTTCACGTGAGAGATCTGAGGTGGTGGGTATGTAACAGATCTGAGGTGGGTTTGCGTTTGTGACAGATGTGTGGTGGGTTCACGGTGGTGGGTAAACGGTGAAGTGAGAAAGTGAAATGGTGAAGTGAGAAAGTGGGAAATGTCAGTGAAGATGGTGAAGCACGCCAGTAATGGTGGACTGAGAAAGTTAAATGGTGAAGTGTAAAAGTGAGAAATGTCGGTGAAGAATAATGAAAGCTGAGAAAAATAAAAGCCAACGGTAAAAAAAAAAAGTGGGAAATGTCAGTGAAGAATAATGAAAAAGCTAAGAAAAATAAAAGCCAATGGTAAAAAAAAAAGTCAGAAAACTGTCAGAAAAAATATTTTGCAGATTGGATTGTGCAAATAATAAACCAAACATTATTTCAAAAATCCGGTCCAAAAAATACTGAACCAGACGCAGCCATAATCTATCTATTTTTTCTTAAATAGCATTCATACTGTTTTTAATTAGTGTGTTACACGTATAATCAATCTGAGAAACTAACCTATTAGGGACCAATAATATTTAGTACTCATTTTTATAAGTTTAAGATAGACTTGATTCTTACATCGACATGTATATCTATGGGGATGTTTGTCTAAGCTTATAAAAATTAGCTTATAAGCATCTAGTGCTTATAAGCTAATTTGAGCTTATAAGCATTTGAAATTTAAGTAGTTACGTGTTTGATTAAAGTACTTATAAATGACTGATAAATAGTTGACGCGTTTGGTAAAATATGACTTATAAATATATTTTATTATTAAAATGACTAAAAAAAGTATTATAGTAACATGACTTGTTTGAAATATAAAAATAAGAGTATATTATGGAATTTTAAAATTAAATAGGGATAATGTGGTAATATACTTGATCAAACTAACTTATAAGCAAAAAAAAAAAAAAAAAAAAATCCTTCCCCCAACTTATTTTTTTTTGCTTATAAGTTCAGTTTATAAGCTCAAAAAAGTTATAAACAAATTGATCAACTTAATTTTATAGCTTATAAGCTAGTTTGACCAGTTTATTAGCTCAAACAAACATCTCTTATATGTGATACTTTCATCTAAACCGTTTTAAAAAACTATCGTTACATTTAGTTGTGCGGGAAATCTGAGGCAGATAAATTCCTTTTTTGGCATGTAGACATCTCGCGATGTGGATCTCATAATTAAGGCTGAAGATCACTCAACTCCCTATTTTATTGAAATTGAGTTCACCTCCAACTCAACCTTGTAACTGGCACTAGTTGTACTATGTTTCTAGGGATGAGAAAATAAGTTGCAGAAAACAAACTACGAACTCCTTATAGATCAAATTACTGTTTCAACACATTCAATCAATAATATAACAGTAAATGTAGACATTGCATTACGAGTCGTCACATCACTTAAAAAAGTCTTTTTATTTCTTGGTATTTTATATTAATTTTTACATATCATTCTATCGTTAATCCACCGAGATCATGAACATATTTTATATGGTTCTTACGCTATCAATTACGTTTGCAAACTTATGAATCAACACATTTAAATAACTGTTATCCAAAATGCATATACCTTTTTTTGAGAATTAAACGAACATCAAAAAAGGGGTAATGTTACTTTTGACACTATAACAAGACACGTTTTATTTAAATGACGATGGAGACAGTATGCAACTACCATGTCAATTAGTGTCTCCATTGGACATACCAACCTTTATAGATGTGAAACATAATTGATTTTTAATTACAATTGATCTTGCAGTTGTAAAGGCTTATCTATGCACTGTTTTCGACTTAGAATATTGCGTAAAATTATAAAAAAATTTGTCATATAGTTTTCAAGTCAAGAAAGAGAAATCAAATTAAAATATTTTACAATCATCATTTAATAATTGTTTATTATCACTTTATCATTGATTTAAAATAAAGTAACATTCCTTCTCTTATTTGTTATACTTGGAATTTCGTGCCAACCATGCCAAGTCTGAATTTAAAATTCTTAAAACTTTCGGTTAATTTTTATTCTATAGTTTTTAAATCAATAATTAGAAACTAAGTCAATGATATTGATACTTTGTGTTTTATATTAGATGAATCTCTCGTAACTTTAGAAATTTTCATTGATTTGAATAATGTGGAAATATGAATAATAGTTGAGATTAAAAATTTGATAATTTATCAATCTTTCGAGTTTATTTTACAAGTTTAAGTCCAAAATTGAAGGTCCGGCATAATAATTAAATATTAATAAAGAATATATTTCAAAGGGTTGTTTTTGTTTTAAGAAATAAAAACAATAATAGGGTTCGAGAGTCGAGCCTAGTATAATCTCTTATTGCTAAAATTTAAATATTTTTTTGGTGACAAAATTGATTGACAAATTAATTTTTTAATATTTTTTTTTTTTGTTTGTCCATAAAGATGGCTAATTAATTTGCAAAAAGAGAGGATTTTAAGAGATTGTCTCATCCTAATTTAATAAAATTAATTTTTGACCTCTTCATTTTTTTTAAATTTATGAAATATTGTGCTTTTGGGAACATCTACCTATCTAGAGATCCTAAATTTCAAACTCTACTCTCAATTATTAGAATTTATGTCTAAATCAAATTATTATTTGAGCATCATAACACTTCTTAGAGTTTATATTAATTTAAATAAATTAATCAAAGATTATTTCATTATTATAACAGGTTGTAACTTGTAAATATATGCTCTATTTATGTATTTATTTTTAATTAATTATCAATTATGTAAAAATCCCTCTTGTGTTTTAACTCTAATTTTTTTGACATATGTCTAATTTTTTTGTCTAATATATATCTAATTTTTTTGACATAACATCGAGATATTATATCAAATATCACTACTAGAAAGTCGGTTTTCTCCGACATGAGAAAATGTCAATACTCATAAAGATGACAACACAAAAGTTACATCGATACTTTAAAAATGATTCTACGCCGGTGGCCGACCTAGCTTGTCAAGAGATGGTTATTACTGTAGCATCGCATGACAAATTTTTTTTTTTATATAAGAACCTATTTTTTATTTTTTAGAACCTACTTTGCATAGTGTATGTAACAAGGCAATAAATTTATGTCCTATAGTCAAAACAAATAAGATAAAAACAAATAATATGAGATAAAATTTCATTGACTTGTAATACAGAGTGAGATATTACCTGGTCGTACTCTAGATTTTTATACAATGTAAAGTGGGGAATTAAAGCTTTGCTTTCACCAATTCTTTTAATGCTCAAGGTGGGACGGTGGGTGGGGGGCACTGTACCCAACCCACCTGGCTAGCTTTAGCATGTTTAAGGGCTGGGCCCTCACCCCTTCATGTGGGCTCCGGCTCACCCATTGGCCCTTAATTAGCCAACACATAAGTAAAATGGGGTGGCCGATTAAAGTTTGATTATTTTAATAATGCTTAATTAGTGTAGTTTATTGCCAGTAATGATTAGAGAGACATAATTAGAGCCAATGGATTTTATGCTAATTGTGGCCAAAAATAAAATAAATAAAAATATGTATAAGTATATATTTTGAGATTTTTTTTTGTTTAAAATTTTAAATTATTTTTGAGAAATATAATTACAAAAACTAGTTTATAAAAAATTAATTAGAAAAAACTTATTAAATTAATTTTATTTTTCAACTTATGAATACTATGATTAATATAATAAAATTAATATATTCTTATAAATTATTAAATCTCTCTGAGTTTGTTTTGCAAATCTAAATTTGAAATTGGAATCTTCACCGCACCCCATCATCTTTAAAAGAATATATTAAGATTAATTAGTGACATATAAATATGATATTATATCACATATCAAATTTCATTATTTTTATGATTTTCCCATATTTTTGTTTTTGTTTTGGTGTGAATTAATGTCTCCATCTTAAGCCTTAATTGGTTAGATAAATCTTGTTTAAATAGATGTGCAAATTAAACGACATGTCGGACCCATGGAGTAGATAATCGCGAGAGCGTTTCACGTGATCTACGTACGTAAAACTGTCGTTTACTCTTATCGGATAATGAAACTGAGCCCCACTGCTTGTCGGTTTTTCTCCCTCCATTCATTAATGCTTGGTTTGTCTATGATTAATCCATGATTAGCCAAACAAAAAAGCTTCATTTAATATTTATTTAAATAATTAGATTTATTTAAATTTTTTCAAATAATCTTAGTTATTAATAATAGGTTTAATCATTGAAAGAACCAACAATTAAATATATTATTAATTCCACAAAATAATATTAAACTTGTAATAGATATGAAGGTGTTTGTTTAAGCTTATAAGCTGGTCAAACTAGTTTATAAGTTTTAAAATTAAACTGGCATGTTGTTTATAGCTTTTTTGAGCTTATAGTTGAGTTTATAACAACAAAAAAAATAGATTGGGGGGGAGATTTTTTTTTTTTTTTTTTTGCTTATAAACACTCTGCTTATAAGTTAGTTTGACAAAGTATTACTACTACTTATCTTTGTTTAATTTTAAAATTCCATAGTATACCCTTATTTAATGTAGTACATTTTTTAGTCATTTTATAATAAAATGACTTATAAGCCACATTTTACCAAACACATCAACTACTTATCAGTCACTTATAAGTACTTTAACCAAACACGTAATTACTTAAAATTTCAAATGTTATAAGCTAAAATGACTTATAAGCACTTGTTGCTCATAAGCTATTTTCATAAGTTCAGACAAACACTCCCGAAATATCAATTTCTGAAATAAAAATAAATAAAATAAGATTTTATAATTATACTTAATTTCTTATGAAATTTTGATAACGAAAATTAATGACTATTATAAAAAATAGCATATTATTATTTATCATACAAATTTAATAATATAATATTAGGTGATAAATATCCAATCTTAAAAAAATTTAGTTATACTAAAAGAATCATTATATCTAAATATTTTGTGTAATACATATATACTAATACGCTCTCTGGATGCTTATAATTTTCTAAAATCCAAGTGTTGTGAGGAAACTTTTACGAGAAAGGGTTTTATAATTTCTGTTAACGAGAAATTTGGTTGAAATTTTGTGTTTTAATAGTTTTTTGGACGTGATAAATTTGGTTAAAATTTTTAAAAAATCATGACATTTTATGTGAAAATTTAGATAAATAATAATTATTAAATTTATAATTTAGATAAGTCAGTCATGAAATTGAGAGAAAATGTCATGTTTAGCACAGCAAGATCATAAATGCTGTTTTTGTTAGACATGGTAGAAATTAGACCCACAAATCTTTTATGCTTCAAGTGTTCAATCGATTAATACTTTTCAATAAAATGACAAAAAATAAAAAATCAGAAAAAATAATAATTTAAACATTATTTTACGCAATTATTTACCAAAATATACACTTGCTAAATGTACAATTTAAATTATTATAAATTGAATTTTACTCAATAGATTCCAAGAGCTTTGATTTTAGAGTTTATTTAATTATCTTCTAATTTGAGAATATGTTACTAATAAAAAAATATAAACATGTTAATAATTAAGCATATATCACTTTAAATACAATTCTTAACGCGTTAAATCTACTAATAACAAAAGAAATGAATAAAAAAATTAAATTCCCTAACTTATTACGAATTAATAATCAATTAATTAGATTAATACTGTAATTAGAATAAACCATAATAATTAATTAAGAGAAATAATTAATTACCCACTAATCAATCAAAATTAATGTTGCTTTAATTACATTTTGCGCATGATATAAGTGGATCCCTCATGTATCGAACTGTTCAACTCTAATGGGGTCCTTCCTCACTTGAAAAAAACAAATAAAACCAAATTCCTCTAATTAATATCTGTTTAATCATCTAATTAAAGTTTTAATTAATTAATATTATAGCTATTATTTTTCATGAAGAGACAGTCAAGTCGTCGATGCTGACCCTTCATTTCTCACGTAGAGTTACACAATTTCTGTCACTCTCTTTGTCTCCTCATTTCGCTAGCAAATTTCCTCCTCTTCCACTTGTGCCTATTTAAGCGACCAATCAAGACATTTCTAACCCAAATTATACCAGAGTTTCATCGAAAAATCGAAAACTCAGCTCGATATTTCATAAAAAATGGCTAGGTTTCTCACCACCATCGTTTTCTTGTAGTTGCTCTTCTTCTTTGCTCATTTCCCTCTCCGACGGAGGGTAGTTAATCTTTTTTTTTTTTTTTTTTTTTTTCTATTGGTATATTATTTAATTGTTGTATGTATATTTGTTGTGAGCGGTTGTGATAATTTTTTTCTTTTTTGGGTTGCAGCACGAAGTTTGGGAGTGGTAGCGCCGCCTAGGGTTAGTGTTGAAAGTGAATAATGTTGATATACACCATCGGCTTCAAGAGGGATTCATGGAGGAGAAGTGCAAAAGGAAGTAGAAGAAGAGATGGTGACTGTGGATTATACTCCTGCAAGGAAGAAGCCTCCAATTCATAACTAAATTGAGGCCAAAAAATTTTGTTTTTTTTTTTTAATATCGATATCGTCGTTTGATTTTGATGTAAAATATTTAGTATAAGAAAATCAAGATAGTATGCAGGAAAGAGGGGGAAAAAATTTATTAATAATATAAATATAAATATTTGTAGTAGAGAAATATTGTAAATTAGGGTTTTTGGGAATGGAATTTGAGAGAAAATTGAGTGTAACATGCATGCATGCTACACCTACACTGGTTTTGGCTTTTTGTAGATGAGTTTTATTTATTATTCATATAAATACAAAATATTAGTAATAATTAATTTACTATGTATATATTTGTAATTTATATTAAACTAATTAATTATATGATCAAATGCAAACAATTTGCTTATAATTCCATGAAAATGAGTGGTAATTAATAATTAATCGATGCATTGATGTTCTTTAAAATCTCAAGTTTAATCAAAATTAATTGTTCACTTATAATAATTAATTTATTATTAGCATGAGTTAACATCTAATTGATCTTTATATTATATTATCTCTCTTTGAAACTAGTTTAAGACTACTAATATAATTAATACTTGCTCCATGATTCTTAATAGTTTTTCATGCATAGAGAATCATATCCAGATAAACAAGAATAATTAATTAAAATTAATAATTACTATTAGTCATAACAAAAAATATTAATTTATGGAAGCTAGTAAATTAAATAAAATCATTTAATTAAAGTATTCATGATTAACATATAATGAGATATCTCCACAATTTAAATACCATAAATTTAGGGTTTTTTTTTTTTGGATATCTTAATTAAATTTATAATTATTCCTATAAAGTTCATTAGAAAGGTTTAAAACTGATAAAACAATTGTATGAATTTTAATTTAATTAAAATTAAAATGAATTTAAACTCAAAATCAGAATGAGCTAGAAATGATTTGACTCTGAAGATCAAAATTCCACAAAAGGCAGGCCTTAGAATGAAAGACAAGAAAAGACTTGATGGGGTATTGATTTAATTGATTTTAGCATAAGATACAAAAATTTGAGGATTTCATAAGGCAAAAAAACATGTGATGTAGCTGACTTTAAAAGTTGTGAATTTTGAATCCTTTTTATTAATTATTATTTATATATGTAAGTTTTATTAAAAATAAGTAAGACTTTATTTATATATGTAAGTTTATTAGAAATTGAAAATTATTTTTCTAAATAACATTTTATAGAAAGTTTGGTATCACGATGTTGATGCTTGATTTTGGGCACCAACTAACCGTACGTGTGCAGCGTGATGATCAAAAAGCACAACGTGAAAATGATATAAAAAGCGAAATAAATGTATGAGAGCTTTTAAAGTGTCGTGGTTCGGATGCTCAGGTAGCAAGTCCTACGTCCACTGATTTGTATGATATTGATAGGGTGGGTCAGGTCGCGACAGGGTGGACTTACAAAAGGTGGTTGGAAATAATACAAAAGCGCGTGAGAGAGAGGAGAGAGGTTTTTTTTGTGAAAATTGCGAATCAATGAAGGGGTCTTCTCTCTTAACCCAGTTGTATGTCGTAATCATCATAAATCCTGGGTTGGTGTGATTGTCAGGACCTAATCGATTTTACGTCCCATTACCCATTTCCTAGCCGATTTCACGCGATTTGGAGCAGGTTAGGCACACGTGGGAGCCCCAGGGCGTTGGCAGGCCTGACGTGCGCTTACCGTTCGACTGGAGCAGGCCACGTTTCGTCACGCAACTCACGTCCGCCTTTGATTTCTTAGTCATACAGAAGCCCCCTAGTTTGTAAGGTTTGAGGGTCGAACCTTGGAAACTAAGTCATGCCGCGGTTGGAGGTTTTGGTTGTTCGACCTGAATAGAAGAGATCGGGACATGACCTTCGGCGAACACGACCTCGCACAGTTCTTGCCCAAGCGACCTGAGAATCGTATTTTAACGACCTGGATTCGTTGGGTGCTCTTTTACGTGCCTTGGAGAGATGCAATGGACCTGTATCACGCTGTCAGGCGCTCTGCAAGCGCTGCAGTGTCTGCCAGGAACATTAAATGCGCTGTGCTGACTCGAAGTCGTTTTGATAGCTCTGACTGCACGACGCACTTGAAACGACGACTCCTATCAAGGCATTTAATGCGACGTGGGGCGATTATAATGCGGGAGAGAGAGGAGGCTGTCGTTTCGGTTCCGAGAAGTGGCAACCGTCGATTCACAATCCATATAAAACTCACATTTTTCAGATGAGGTCACGAAAATCCCTTTTGCTTCGAGTGACAAGCCTTTGCAAACCAGAAACCATTCTTTTCCGATCGGCGCTTCTCAGGCAACTGAAACGAGTTTCGGCCTCGGTTACTCATCCCAGAAGGTAGGATTCTCTTATTCCTCTCTTTTTTGCATTTGTTTGGTTGGTGGGCAACGGCATTGAGTCTCTCAGTGTTCCACCAGAGACGCGGCACTGTTGCCGGACTCGAGCCGTGGGTGGCGGCTCAAGTTACTATTAGGGTTTTGGAAATTTGTCCCCTGCCGCCGCACGGGACAAAACACGAAGGCCTAAATGACCATGTCTGTCGATGTTGCAGACTCGAATGGATCCGTCAACGTCCAGACCCGAGGAAGGAACCAGCTCGTCCACGCGGGAAGTTCCCGCGGACGCGTCCCTTGAAGTCTTCTCGGTTCTCACCCGAGAAGAATTTGATAGGATTAAAAGACAGTATAATGTCCGAGCAGAGGTGTTCCTCGACCACACCAGGTCGTCGCTACATCCTGCCGACGGTCTTGCTGCGATCTCCGAGGAGATCTTCAAGGGTGGAGGGATGATTCCCTTCCATCCTTTCATCAGGTTGGTCCTGGATCACTTCGGGATCGCACCGATGCAGCTCACTCCGAACGCGTATGTCATCGCTGTCGCGATGTACATCGCGTGCTGCGAGAGCGGCTTGGGCGAGCCAACGGCGGTGGAGTTTGGCATCGCTTATTATCTCAAAAAGAGTAGGGACAAGGATTCGTATTACTTGTCCCGGCGACCTACCATTGTCGAGGGGATACATAGCTATCCCAGCAACGCGGGAGCCTACGAGACCAAATTCTTCTTTTTCTGCTATGACGGCTACTGCCACTTTTAGACGCCAAGTAGGTTCTTCTTCGTTAGGTATATTATCTGTTCGCATGCTTTATGATAACGACATGTTTCTTCTTTTGCAGTCAATAGAACGACCAGCCAAGATTTGCTCGACGACCCGGACAGACTTCTATCTTTTGGAGTGCTGCCCGAGGAAAGCCGAGACGCGAGGAAGCTAGTGACTACTGCGAACCTGCGGAAGTACGATTTTATTAATAGCAACGCGTCTTTAGAACCCCTTGAAGAAGGTAAGCTACATTAGTTTTCTTTCTGGTCGCCAAATAGTTTTGTTTACTAACGCACTTTCGTGCAGAAGTTATGCCTCCGAAGGAGTCCGGGCAGTCTCGCCGAGCACCGTTCGTCTTCCCTCGATCGAGGAGTGAGAGGGCAGCCGAAGCTACTCGTCCTATCCCGACACAACCGGTGGGAACTACCGCACCCTCACGGCCCCAACCAGTGCAAGGAACGACCAGGGCAGAGCAGGTCGCTCAGGCACCACCGACTCTCCTAAAGCAGAAGGCTCCGGCTCAAAAGTCGAAGAAGAGGAAACAAGTTCAGGTCGACGAGTCTGAGACTGAATCCGAGGAGGAGCCCTTGAGGTCGCGACAGGACTCAAGGATGTCGGGCAAGGAGCCCGTGGGCGAGGCGATCGCAAAGGACGCACCAGTGCTCGACTCACTAGGGAGCCTGCCCGAGTATCTGCAACCGGTAGTCTATTCTCTGCTCGAGTGTGGACTATCAGAATCGTATGATGAGTTTGCTGACACGAGCGACGACCTGATGACCACGTCGTTCCAGCATCTAAGCAAGGTAAGCGAGCTGCATCTAAGCAGGGTAAGCGAGCTGCTCTTAAAACTTCATCCTAGTTCATTTTTAATCACTTTCTTGCTCGCAGGCTTTGCTTGCGATGAGGATGTCTATGGAGAAAACCCGGCTGGGGGCTGCGAAGGAGTCCAGTGAGCAAGAGGAGATCGCGAAGCTTAAGAAAAGCCTGGAGTCCGCCGAAGCTGAAAGAACAGAGGCATTCGATGCGGCGAATAGGTACCTGGTCCAAAAGGATGCCGTTTTGCGAACTGTAGACTTCCAGAAGGTGGAGCTCGAGCGACGTACGGAGGAAGTAAAGGAGCTTCAAAGGACAACCGTCAGGTTCTTCAAGGAGGTCGGGAAGAAGGACCAGGAGATCCGGACGACCTCCATATGGGCTCAGAAGGCTGAACAGGAAAGGGAGGCCTCCGAACAGGAGAAGTGAGCTCTTGAGGCCGAACTCCAGAAGCGAGCTCTTGAGGCCGAACTCCAGGAGAGTCGAGAAAAGGTCGCTTCACTGACTGAGGAAATGCGGATTCAGTCAGAGGAGACGGAGGAAAAGGCCGTCGACTGGGCGATCAGGGCTATTTACATGTTGCGATCAAAGAACCCGGATCTCGACGTGTCCGTCCTCCCACCGGGTTGGCAAGAGACTTTGCGGCTCTTGGTAGAGGAAGACGATGAAGCAGCAGCAGCAACCGCCAGGGGGCCCGACCAGGCAGAGGGTTCGGGTGCTGCTTCGAAGGATCCCCCCGACCAGCCGTAGTGTAACGAGCTTTGGCTCCATTGAAAGCGGGTCTAATTTTTATTTGTACATCAATGAAAATACATTTTGTTTTTAATTACAATTCGCTTTTTCATACATGCGTGCTTGTTCGCAATTTTAGTTCAATTACATAGGCAATGTTATTAATGAATTACAAGCAAACTGGATAAACTTGAACCATTAAGCGAACAAGATAATACTTTACATTAAAGAGGGAACTAACAAACAAATTGAGAGCTTAGTTCGGGATTACTGATAGTATGGCCGGAGGTGTTCGGCATTCTAAGCTCGGGGTACCTTGGAACCATTCAGCCTTTTCAGGTGGTAAGTCCCCGGTCTGATCACCTTATCGACCCGATATGGACCTTCCCAGTTAGGTCCTAATACCCCTGCACTTGGTTCCCTGGTTCCGAGGAGAACTTCCTTCAACACAAGGTCACCGACCTGGAAGTCTCTTCGCTTGACCTTTGAATCGAAAAACCTCTTTGTTCGCTGCTGGTAGGCTGCTATCCTTAGCGAAGCCTTGCTGCGATGCTCTTCAACGAGGTCCAAACTTGCCTTCATAAGTACTTCGTTTTCAACCTCATTGTACAAGTCCCTCCGAAGTGAACCGGTTCCCACCTCCACAGGAATCATCGCTTCGCAGCCATATGCTAGCGAAAAAGGGGTCTCTGAGGTAGAAGTTCTTGGAGTTGTCCTGTACGCCCATAAGACTTCGGGGAGGTCGTCAGCCCAATTCCCCTTGGCTGCCCCAAGTTTGGCCTTTAGAGTGTGCTTGATGGTCTTGTTGACTGCTTCAACTTGGCCATTTGCTTGCGGTCTGGCGACTGAGGCGAATTTTTTATGGATGCCCAGCTCGTCGCAGAACTGTTTGAACTCCTCGTTGTCGAACTGCTTTCCATTGTCCGAGATGAAGGTGTGGGGAATTCCGTAGCAGCACACTATGTTCTTGAAAACGAAGTCTTTGAGCTTTCTGGTCGTGATCGCGGCCAGAGGTTCGGCTTCCACCCATTTTGTAAAATAATCGACCGCGACCACGGCATACTTGACCCCTCCCTTTTCAACTGGCATGGGACCGATAAGGTCGATCCCCCACATGAAAAATGGCCAGGGGCTAGACATTGTTGTCAGCTCGTGCGAGGGGGCTCACGGAATGTTCGCGAACCGTTGGCACTTATCACATTTTTTAACGAAGTTGTGCGTATCTTCCTGGATCCGGGGCCAATAATATCCCTGACGAACAACCTTATTCGCAAGAGATCGAGCAGTTGTGTGGTTACCGCAGATCCCTTCATGGATTTCCCTCATGATGTAGTCTGCTTCTTCACTGGTTACACATCGGAGGAGAGGGGCACTGAATCCTCTTCTGTATAGTTGGTCTCCGATGAGTGTGAAACGAGCAGATCTTACTCGCAGGACCCTTGCCTCGACCTTGTCGTTTGGCAAGGTCCCATCCTTGAGGTACTGAGTAATGGGAGTCATCCAGGAATCCGGTTGAGCCACATTTACGGCCTGTTCGATCGAGCTGATTGTTGGAGCACCGACAAAACGAACAGGAATATTGTCTGGAGCCTCTGAATCCAGCGAGGAGGCTATCTTTGCCAAGGCGTCCGCTATAGAATTGCTCTCTCTGGGGATCTAAGCGATTTCAAAGTGCTTAAACGACCCCAGCGCGGTCTTAGCCTCTTTCAGGTAGCGGACCATGTTCTCTTCCTTGGCTTGGTATTCCCCTAGAATTTGGTTGACGACCAGCATAGAGTCGCTGTAAATGTTGATCGTGGTCGCACCCATTTCTTTGGCTAGTCGCAACCCGGCGAGCAGGGGTTCGTACTCGGCCTCATTATTGGTCGCTTTAAACCCGAACCGGAGAATACTATGAATTCGAGCCCCCTTGGGGCTCACAAGGAGAAGACCCGCACCGGCTCTTTTCCTGTTTGATGACCCGTCGACATAGAGGTTCCAAGTCGACAGGTTCTGAATACTTTTTTGCACGGCTTCGCTAGGCTGCTGTTCGCTTGGAAGATAGAAAAATTCCGAGATGAAGTCAGCAACAGCCTGCCCTTTAACGGTCGACCTGGGCTTGTACTTTAGGTCGAACTAGCTCAATTCCATGGCCCATTTGAGCAGTTTACCCGAGGCTTCTGGTTTCTGAAGGACCTGCCTGAAGGGGTAATTTGTCATCACATTGATTGTATGGGCATGGAAGTAAGGTCGCAGCTTTCTGGACGCGACCAGCAGAGCAAAAGCTAGTCGCTCCATTTCTGGATACCGCATCTCGGCATCCGATAGATGTTTACTTACATAATATACTGACCACTGAGCCTTTTCCTCTTCCCTATTAAAGCTGCACTGACCGCGAACTGGGAGACGGACAGGTAGATGAACAGGATTTCCTGTGGAAGAGGCTTAGAGAAGAGAGGTGGCTTCCCAAGGTGTTCTTTTATACTTTGGAATGTCTGCTCGCATTCGGGAGTCCATTCGAATTTCTTATTGGCCTTCAGAACATTGAAGAATGGTAAACAGCGGTCTGTTAGCCTTGATATGAAGCGACTAAGTGCCACTACCCGCCCGTTCAGACTCATGACCTGCTTTTTGCTGGTCTGGCTCTCCATATCGAGCAGAGCTTGAATCTTCTCGGGGTTCATTTCTATGCCCCGCTGATTGACCATATATCCTAGAAACTTTCCTGATGATACCCCAAATGAACATTTGAGAGGGTTCAGCTTCATTCTATAGAGTCGGAGTATGTCAAACATCTCTGCGAGATGCGCAATATGTTCTGAGGTGACCTGGGATTTGACCAGCATGTCGTCCACATAGACCTCTATTGTCCTCCCGATCTGGTCGGAGAACATTCGATTGACCAACCTCTGATAGGTCACACCCGCATTCTTGAGGCCGAAGGGCATAACTTTGTAACAGTATAGCCCTCGGTATGTAATGAAGGTCGTATGCTCCTCATCTGGTCCATACATCGGGATTTGATTATATCCCCAGTACGCATCCATGAAGCTTAACAGCTCGTGCCCTGAGGTGGCATCAACGAGCTGGTCGATTCTCGGTAGGGGGAAGCTGTCTTTCGGGCAAGCTTTGTTGAGGTCGTTGAAGTCTACGCAGGTCTGCCACTTGCCATTCGGCTTCTTTACTAGGACCGGGTTGGTAACCCAGGTCGGGTAAAGAGCCTCACAAATGGATCCATTTCGGAGAAGGCTCTCCACTTCTGATTTTAGTGCGGCGTACCGTTCTGGATCCATCGCCCTTTTTTTTTGGCGAACTGGCTTGGCTTCACTGCTGACATTCAATGAATGGCAAATAATGTCCGGGCTGATCCCAACCATATCTGTGTGCGACCAGGCAAACACGTCAATGTTCTCCTTTAGGAAGCTTACCAGCTCGGAAGCGAGCTGTGGGTTGAGACAGCTTCCAATCCTTAACACTCGGCTCGGCTCTTTCGGATCGACCGAAACCTCGGACAGATTCTCAATCGGGCCGCTGGAGGGGATTTCTTGGATTCGCGGATCTATGTTATCCTCCATTGGACCAGGCTATGGCTCGATCTGACTGATCGCCATAGCCTGGCGGGGCACACATCGCGAAATGCCTTTATCTGCCATCTGTACCTCTTTTACATAGCATTCGTGAGATGCGCTTTGCGATCCGCTTACTTCTCCGATCCCCGTTGGAGTGGGGAACTTCATCTTGAGGTGATAAATGGAAGTGACTGCCCTGAAGGTTCTCAGCAGAGGTCGCCCCAAGATTCCATTAAAGGCCGACGAGCAGTCCATGACCAAAAATTCAGTAACCCTAGTCACCTCGTCGTAGTCGCCGAGTGTGACTGGTAGCTGGATCATCCCTTTGGGGATCAGGTGATCCCCTGTAAAACCGTACAGAGGCATCGAGACTGGCTTCAGGTCGGCCTCGACCAGGTTCATTCTATCGAAAGCGGACTTGAACAGGATGTTCACAGCGCTTCCGTTGTCTACAAGCATTCTGCAGACATTATGACACCCTATCAGGGGCGTGATCACCAGAGCATCCTCATGAGGATGGTGCAAGCGAGCTTGCCTCCTTTCGCAGAAAGTGATTGGTTCCTTCTTTCTGGCTTTTGAGGTCGCTGCGAAGTATTCATTACCCTGATCGGGTCGTGATGCGCTTCGCTAGCATACCTTTCCTGCGCTCCTCGTGTTTTTCCAGCGAGGTGCGACCTCCGAAAATTATGTTCACATTGCTGTACCCGCTCGATCATGACGCTTTTTCTTTGCTCCCCTTGGTTTTTCTTTGGGAGTCATCAATGTACTCCTTGAAGTGCCCTTCTTGATGAGCCTTCGATAGCTTGCTTTAGAGCTCGACATTCATCATTGTGATGCCCGCATCCCATGGTAACGGCAGTATTTTTTGCTGTTTCTGGCCGTAGTAGTTTTCATTGGTTCGGGCCTCACCGAGCAAGCTGGCTTCCTCAGATTTGTCGAGGATTGCAGATATGGACACGTTTAGCGGAGTGTATTGAGTCCTGTCGAGGTCGCGACGGAACAGAGCAAGGATTTTCTGCTCGTAGCGGGGTTTCTTCCCTTTTCGCTGATCGTCAATGTCTCCTTTGCGATCAGTTGTCCTATTATCTCCCGACCAAGATACTGTTGGAAGTGCCGTGATAGCGACGGCGGAGTGCCGCCAATGAATTCTCATTCGGAATACTTTTCTGCCAGGTTATGAATCTGGTGAGAGAAATATCGTCCCTCAGCCTGCAGTTCTTTCCACATTCGGTTTGCGGGCGAACTCCAGCTATTATAAGTGCTCGGATGGACCTTCTGGAGCGTGGGCCACCTTTTTGAGTTCCCTGTGGAATCGGTCAATGTAGATTGCAGATTCGTCTCTTTCTTGCTTTATGTTGCTGAGGTAGCTCAAAGGCATCGAAAACTTCCGATTGGCTTGGAAATGCCGCAGGAACGTCGTGCTCATCTAGGCCACGAGCTGATCGATCCCGTCGGGACGACCTTAACCACCGCTTGGCGTGAGAAGTCAGCGTCACGGCCAAACAACGGTATTTTGCAAGGTCCGAAACCTGGTGGAGCTCCATCAGGTCGTTGAACTCATATAAGTGATCCTGCGATCATAGTTCCCATCAAACCCCGCATATCTAGCATTCTGAACCCTGGTGGAAGTGGAGCAGCTAGACTTCGGGAGAAAAAGGGATACAGAGGCGACCCGCGCCTGTTCGTTTTGCTGCTCCCTCAACCTGTCCAGAGCTCGTTGTAGCTCCTCAATTTGTGGTAACGGAGCCAATTGGGATTGCTTTCACCCGTGCAGTCCGGCCTTCTCGATTGCGGTTCAGGAAGGTCCAGGGTTGGATTCCTCCTCGCCTCGACCAGCATTTTCGGCCGCACTCGACACATGCTGACTAGAGGCGTGTGAAGGCGGTGGATTGTGCGAGGCATTTTCACGACCCTCGCGGTGGTAACAACCGCCCTGCAGGTGTGGGGGCCACCTGTATGATAACGATCGGGGTTGTTCTGCTGGTGGTGATAGGAATCATCGCGCCCAACATTTTCGCTTGGGTTTGCCTGCGACGTGGCATGGGACAGCTCGAGATTCACTCTTTCGCCGAGTCCATCGCTTTGCCGATACCCTGCTCGGGGCACTTTTTGTGTTCGCTGGTCCTTAGGAGCCCGTGGCTTACTTTTTGCCACTTGCTTACCCTTGCGTCTACGCGCTACAGTGCTCGTGGCACGGGCTATTGCCCTTTGTCGCCTTTCGCGCGACCTGCAGGCGTCTTTGGCAGTTGCACACCGCCCTAGCTGTGGTAGATGACATCCTTGGTCCAAACGGTCCAACCTTTGGTTGACCGTCTGGAGAGTATTGTCGAACCTCTCTAGGTAGTTTCTGATGGCAGGGTCAAGTTGTGGACTGCCGGGACATCCCTCGCAGCCATTTTGTGAAACTGGAACTTCTTCAGTATGTTGATTAGCTTGCTCTGGCTCAGATTGGCGGGCCATTTGCTGTTTGGACCAGTAGGTCAAAGATTCTCCTGATGAAGGGTAGACGCTAATCAGCCCTCCTTCTAGCGCCAAACTGTTATACTTGATTTTGGACACCACTAACCGATACGTGTGCAGCGTTGATTGATCAAAAAACACACGTGAAATGATATAAAAGCAAAATAAATGCTATGAGAGTTTTTAAAGTGGTTCGGTGCTCAGGTAGCAAGTCCTACGTCCACTGATTTGTATTGATATTGATAGTGTGTCAGGTCGCGACAGCGACGACTTACAAAGGTTGGGAAATAGATACAAAAGCGTGAGAGAGAGAGAGAGTTTTATTGTGTAAAAGGTCGAATCCCCTTAATGAGGGGTCTTCCTCCTCTTAACCCAGTTGTATGTCCGTAATCATCACTAAATCCTTGGGTTGGTGTGATTGTCAGGACCTAATCTGATTTTACGTCCCATTACCCATTTTCCAAGCCGATTTCACGCGATTTGGAGCAGGCTAGCGGACACGTGGGAGCACCAGGGCGTTTGGCAGGCCTGACGTGCGCTTACCGTTCTGACGGGAGCAGGCCACGTTTCGTCACGCAACTCCACGTCAGCCTTTGATTTCTTAGTCATAACACACGAAATGAAATATATGTAGTTAAAATCTCTGGGATTCAATAGAAAACATCGAGAAGTTGATGCTAAAGATCTGTTGATGAGATATATGCATAAAGAAGAAATAGAAGATTTTGGCCTGAAAGCATTTCATTAAGATTCAGTCTTGAAGGACAAGTTTAAACACTTAGCAAAGCTTGGCCTTTTGAGCTAGAGAAAGTGTTTTTATTATGATAGACGTATGTCTCATTGTAATTTCAGGGTCGTCTCAAGAACATTTGTGACCCTAGGCAAGATGGGGGCTTCTAATAATATAAGCATATATTAAAAAAAATTATTTCAAATTTATTTTCTTGCCTTTTGAGATGCAAAATCATTAGGAGAGGTGGATGACGATCGACAGGCTAACTAGGTCAGGTTGGTGAGGGTTTTTGGAGAGCAGATGTTGGAGAAGCAATGGGTGGTGAAATAGGTAATTTCCAATGCCCGGATTGGCCAGAAAAGGCCTAAGAAGTCGCAGCCCAAAAGGTATCGGTGGCCAGCGATTGACAGAGTAAACAGATGAGGTATGATACGGATTTTAGTGAGAGGGTTGAGGGAAGGAAGATGGTGGTGTCGAGGAAGGCCAACAACGCCAGGTACATGTTGAAAAGGCCAAAAATAGCTGTCGTGCGCAGTGGGGTTGGGTTATGAGATTTGTAAAAAATGGGCCAAATCGAGGGCTATAAAGGCTGGAAAAACACTTGGGAAATGATAAAGTAATGATTCCGATCAATTTTGGTGAGAAAATTTATCAGAATCAACTCCAAACGGCTGGCGACGGAAGAGGGGTGGAGATATTTATGTGAATGTCAAATTTTGGAATGGAATTGGGGTTGAGTAATTTGAGACATATAAATGACTATTTTAGCCTTTTATTGTTAAAAGAAATTCAACGTGTTAATTTGGGGTGTAAATTGGAATTTATGAAACTAGAGGTACAAACTTACTATCTCGTCAAACATTGAGTGGAAATATATGTAAAAAGTTTATAATAAATTTGGGTATTTTTGGCTTTTTTTGTTTTCCCCCCTTAGCGTGGATAAAACATCATACACCACTTTTATTTTTGTAATATATTAAAAAAATTATAAAAAATTTGGCTCCTATTTTGGGGGCCCTAGGCAGGTGTCTCACCTGCCTACCCCTTGAGTCGGCCTGTGTGATTCATGTTTTTGTGCAAAAGAAAGTCTTTCATTGAGATGGACGGACACTGGTAAGTCGTAATAATGTCTCTTCGTGATTCATGCATTGTCTTAAAGAAGAGTTTCTCTTACAACAAATGCGAATGAAATGCCGATACGATTTTCATGGAAACATTCAAATTCCGAGCAATAAAACTTTTGAAGCATGATTAATAAAACTACGATAGACGTAATACGTTATTTATGTATGTTTGTAATAAAAACTTTTCACGTATAATGATGACTAATAACTACGTGAGAGAGTGACGCCGTTTATCCTTTCACCAAGGTTTGTTTTTTTTTTTTTTTTTGGAAAGTTTCAATACTATTTCCTGAAATACTTTCAATTCAAGGTATTCACCAAGGTTTGTTTTTGAAAGTTTCGATAATATTTCCTGAAATGTTTTCAATTCAAGGTATTTTAAACAATTTATAAGCTTTTGCACTTGAAATGTTGTCTAAAATTTGAAAAACATTTTTTCCAAAAAGCACTTTCAAACACTTTGCAGAAATTGTTGTTTAAGAGCTTTTGTAAAGAAAAGGGTTTTCCCTCAAAGCTCTTCTGCAGCACTTAAAGCCTACCCAATAAGTTGATAAGACATAGGCGTGAACAAGAACAGAAGATCTCAGCTGAAAATGAAATCTAAAGAAACGTGCATGATGGACAAGTTTGAGTGCTTAGAAAGTCTGGCCTCAGCAACAATGGAGGTGAAATGAACCTTCCGCAGAAATGCATTCATGCCTGTTTATTCTTCTAATCAAGCATGATGTAAGTCACAATCACTCACCGAGTCTTAATCGATAATCTTAAGCAGAACGAGTATACTACATCATTTATATGACCGATTATCGAGTCTTAATCAATAATCTTATATAAGATAAACGTATCACATTATTCATACAACTGTATGTCAAGTCTTACTCGATAATCTTAAGCAAGACAAGCATACCGCATTATTTGTATGACTGTCTATCTGAGTCTTAGTCGATAATTTTAAGCAAAAGAGTATACCACACCATTTATATGATCGTATAATAGAAACTCGCTGAATATATATTGATTTTTCAAATCACCAATCATGTTGGTTATTTCAAGACAGATACAAGCAAATTTTCAACGCAAATTGGAAAAATACAAATTCAATTTGATTGCAAGTTACAAAGAGATGATCCAAGTAAACCTATTTGACAAAAACTCTTTCTACCTATTCTGTTTTCAAGGCATAACCACTCCATCAGGATTTCAATTCTAAGTATTCTAATGGATGTATAAGTTTTTTCTTTCTTTCACAAGCATAGTCGACCGACCTTTCAGATTCATATACAATGATTCGAGCTGCTGGAAGTGAAAACTCCTTGGCGGCGCTTGTTTTAAGTTTCAAGGTACCAGATCCCTTGATTGTTTTAATGGAGTTGCAACCGGGTAGCAGCTTTGGCCAGGATTATATTGTATTTCTGAAACAAAAATAACAGTAGTGGACACATTGTCAGCTTTCTATGATTCTCTCATAGAACAGCAGGCTAGCCTCAGCAGTGAGAACGTCTTTTTCTGAAACACTATGAACCTCGGAATCTGAAATACAAAACCAGTGCGAAGACGGAGTCTCAAAATGTTTATCAGGATCTTCTATGCAGGAGTCAGCTCTAACACTTCTGTAAACAGTATAGTGCCCACTTCCAACTCTTCCAAAGTGTTCTACCACAGAAGAAAGACGATAAAAATAAGCTTCTGGAGGGCATGACGGGGGAAACTCATTCACCTGCTTCCATGAAATTGGACAAACAAAACATAAGACAACTTTAGAGATAAAAAATACACTCCAAATGCATCAATATGTCATCACCAAACAATTTAATTAAAAATTTGTGATGGTAATCTTTATACTAATTATAAAATTCTAGGATACATGCGTCACTAATATTTAAATATTACTAATTGATAGAAAAGAATTTGAATCAAAGTTTCATCTATGAGACAAAATCATCCATCCATGGTCAATGTAAGAGCCAAACAAGTGAACAGAATGTATGCTCATGGTACAAGAATCAATTGTTACTGGTTTATGTCATACATGGACTAATGGTATATGCAGCATGACACGACTGGTAAGCTGTTTAGATGTCTCCCAAATGTTGCTTTACAAAATTCTCAAAACTTAGTACGTAGCTCACCTCATAATTCTATTGAACCACAAATAGTTAGTTGATGTACATCCTTAAGGCATGACAACTTTTTTTTTTTTTTTTAGAAAAAGAAACTAGAAAAAATAAATGCGAAAGCTAACCTACCCCAGATACACTAATATCAGTGAAAATTCAACCAACCTTATCATCAGATTGCACGTGCATGTTTTTGCTTATGGTATTAGAACAGCCTTCAGTCTGGGGCAATTCAGATTCTCCCTGAAATGCTTTTACATGTGCATTGCCTCCAAGTTCAGCTTCAGCTGATACTTTAACATATATATTTTCTCCCACAAGTCCGTAAATGGAATTTAGCATTTTTGTATCGTATTGCATATTAATAGGGTTGGTACAAGAGCTTAGTTTTTGATGTTGCAATGTTGTTTGTCCTTTTAGCCGACTTTCTTCCAAGTCCTTGATTCCTACCCCACTTTTCATGAATGGCATGAGGTCCAAAATCAATGGAAACCGAATATGGCCCTACAATTTTCCAAAAAGTGGTTCCAACATTATGACAAACTCCTCATCCCACAATATTAACGAGGAAAACATATGAACTACAATGCTAAGAGATCACATACCCAAAGTTTGACTAGTTCTCCAAACATATTCATAGTAGCACGTTGCAGTTGAATGCATAGAATCTGCAATGCATGATCAGACTGATGAGCATGCTCATGAGACAAAGGTAATTTTGAAGATACTCGCACTCCAATAAAAGAATAAAGCACTTGTTGTTCAGAAACATTAACATATACATTTGAAAATTTAAAGAACAGAGACATTGCAACAAGTTGCAGTTTTTCTACCCAGGGTTGTGCTAATCATAAAAGAAACTGATACTCGCAGCAAAAACACATAGCAGATTACAATGGCATTCAACAATAATGTGGAGACCTAACAAAGGGACATTACAAAACATATAACCATCACATGTTTTTCTCTGCCCTAGATCATTCTGATGCTGTCAAATCCAGGCAGATTTTAGAGGACACCACACATTGTTTCCATTAAGTGAAGAACAAGGATTTCACAATAGATGTTGTGAGGTAATCAGTTTTGACTGTCAAACAGATCGTATAGATTAATTATGAACTCCTAGTCCTAGGCGGCTTCCATGACTTCCAAAAGTCCCATTTAAAACCTGAAGTGAACATTAGGTCCCATGGCAACAAATGAAAAGGTTCAGTATTCACACCTGGGGACAACGAGAAATAGTTAGTTGTTTGAGAGTGTGGGAGAAGTTATTTGACCATGGCAGTGATTGAAGATGAATAAGATTCCGACAGTCACAAGAATCTTGAGCACTACATGTCCTAAGTCTTTCAATTTCCATCTGTGTAAGAAGTCAAATTAAAACCATAAGAATAATAAATAAAGCAGTATTGCTCAAAAGAACTAGATAACCAGAATCAGATCAATGGGATGAGGTGCCCAACACAGTCAAAGAAAGCAGATGATGAATCGAACAAGAAAAAGGAGAAGCACTGCAAGAGTTGGGGCTATGTTGCTAGGGCAGCAAGAGCAACAAATCAGCGGCACAAGGTAGATCAGCCCAACATCTTAAGATCCATTAACCAAGAATCAGAAAAAATTATTAAACAGTAGAACTACCTCAGTTGCTCCCATTGCAGATAAGTACTTTATGCCAGCAATGTGCCAGCAGTGGTTGCAGCGGTAATTCTCAACTTGTTCAGCAATGACAAACTGCTTCAGGCAATCCTCCAACGTACATCCAAACATCTAGCATGACATGGCAAAAAATTAGAGTTGAAACAATTGTAATTAAAAGAAAAGAAAAGGAAAAAAAAAACAAAACAAAACTCAGAAAGAAATTGAGAATGGGCTTAAAAATAAACTAACTAAATTATTAAACCTTTGGTCACATACAATAGAGGAACCACTATGTAGCACAGGTGAAAGAGGTAAACTATGAAAAAATTGATAGTCCAATGAAATCTGCAAGAGAACCGCACACGAACCAGTTAGAATCTATTTTCAATATAACATTATTCACATATGTATATGAAAATAAGGGCAGAGTAACAAGTGTTATAAGCATTTCACTATCTGAAAGTGTTCTTTGAGTGCCACATGAACCTGAGATGAACAACTTTGACAAGTTAAAATGCTAGTAAGAATCCCATCAAATGGTCCAAAGAAGTGCTTCTGCCATCTTTCCTGCTCACTCTGGTCCTCCGACTTCTTTGGGGAAAGAATCCTAAAATTTTGAGTGGCAACAGCATCCACCAGAGAACTTTGATTTGGACTGTAGCAATCTGAAAATTCTTCCCTTAAAGAAGACAAAAGGTGAAGAAATGCTTCCGCTGCATCCTAAAGCACACAAAAAAATCACAAATCAAGCACTGATAACAATACACTAAGTTGTTGCAACATAGAAAAGACGTGACTGCACCTGCTGGCTTGTTAGATTGAAGTTTTGAACGTACAGTTCCAATGCAAGCATCACTTCCCGTGGACTTAATACAACTCTTCCTTCAGCAACTAAACATAATTCTGGATAGGAATGGATTCAAATGCAAATATTCAGAGCTACGAAAAATATAGTTGCTCTTCTCAAATTATTGATAATAATGTAATCCAGGAAAACAAAGATAAATTCTAATTTTTGACAGTGAATAGTAAGTAGATGAATGCAAGTTTTGGGTAAAGTCAGCAGAGACTAATGAAAAGCCACTAAATAGAGTTTTATAATTCAGTCAACGATGTGCCTATGACTCATCATAACTTCTTGAACTAAAGTGGTCAATCTCAGGACAAAACAGCTAGTTGAATTGCTACAATAGCGGTGAAAAAAATTATGCCTAAGAGCATAATCATTCACAAAATTTTCTTTTCACCTTCTAACAAAGCAGCCAAAGCAACCGTAAGCGGCATGTTTTCATCGTGTTCCTCACATTCCTCCATAACCTTTTGAAGAAAAGGTTTAAAGTATGTACAGCTAGCCAGAGCCTGAGAAAATTTAACAAAAACGTATTTAGAGAATCCATTCAATAACTTCTAAGCTTCATCTAAAACCACATAAATAACAAACGCCGGTCAACTAAAACATCTCTTCCAACATCAATAAAGAAACGAGGAAAATGCAACGATACTGGAACACTCGAACAACCTTGTCATCGTTTGTAATGTACCATATCATAATCATGATTTGTAAAATATAACATCATATTAATAGCATGCAATATTAAAACAAGAAAGATAAATAAATTAAATAATAGCATCAATCTGTACTATCTTTTAACTGTTGTACTCCTCATTGAATGACCTTAACAGCACAAAACTCAAGTTTATGTTAACAATTCTAATTTTTTTTTCCCTATGATTTTCTCTCAAACCAAACATAATTTAAGCAAAGAGGAAAATACCCAGTTAAAGAATCTTAATATACCTGCAAAATAACATTCAAGAAACAGTTATTTCCAACATTTTGCAAGCCAGGTGCTAAGTACACCCTCTTCTCCAAACTGGTATCTCTCTCAGTCAACCATGGAAAGCCACTAAAGTTTCCAAATTTACCATCTTTTTTTAAAGCAAAAACAAACCCAGCAGCTCCCAGAAGGCCGGCCACTGATATGTGAAACCCAGAAGCTGAAACCCATGAAAAAGCTCCATTTTTGAGACACTGAATAAACGCTTTTACACTTGAGCCTGCTTCAGTTTTCATTGCAGGAGAGGGCAAATTCAAGAGTTGTGAGTTGTAAATAAGCTTAAGAGCTTTAATAAAGAACTGAGAAGTTGAAACAATTGAAGTAAAAGATTTGTAAAAGGAGAATCGGCTTCTTGTAAAAGTCCTTCTAAACTCTAATGCCTTCTTCGAAAGTGCTTTTAGTTAAGCAAAGAGTTAAATGAAATTTATCCTATTAAGTTAGGATATATTTCCGTAAACAGTAGAAATATCTCTTATCGCAAAATAGATTTTAGGTGTTAAAATAAATAAAAAATAATTTAATAATATTTACTAATTTATAACAATATAAACTTTATTAGCGATATAATATATTTATTATTTCAAAAATAA